>NW_020799102.1:9174789-9186289 GCF_003259725.1 Athene cunicularia | reverse complement strand
GTGAGTGCACGGGGACGGGGACGGGGTCGCGGCGACCGGGGCCTGCTGGGGCGGCGGCGGGGGTTGTATGGAGCGGCTGTCCCCTGCCGCGGCGGGCTGCCAGCTCCGGAGGGAAACTGCCCCGCCGCGCTCGGGTTTGTTTATATTTCTTTAATTTTTCTTCTTATAAACGCACTTGTTTGTTGATTTATTTTCTGAGTAGTCGCTGGCGGCAGCTGCCTGGCGGCTGTCGGAAGATGCGGCTGAGCGGCGCCGCTGCGGGGGTGTGGGGGGGGGCTGCCCCCGGCCCGGCCTGGCCTCCTCCCGGGGGTGTTTTCCGGGCTGTCCAGAGCCGGGTTTCTCCTGGAATTCGTCCCGCGGGGTCTAAGGTGGCTGAGCAGGCGGCGACGGCGTCTCTCTGTGCGGGGAGGACCCCCGCGGCGGCCCCGTGCTGGGGCGCGATCCGGAGCCTGGAGCGCTCTTCGCCGCTGCGAAGAAGAGGTACTAAATAAACCGAAATGGTTCTGGCGGCGTTCCGCCCCCTCTTCCCCTTGTTTGTGGTGCTCGCGTGAGCGCCTTTGAAGAAGTTGTAAGCTATTTCAGCCTCCTACAGTGAAGCCAGTGGGCCTCTCGTCTGACATGGAGAGATGTTTCCGTGCAAGCATTTTGTTTTGTGTTTTGTGTTTTTGGGTTTTTTTGGTTTGTTGTTTTTTTGTTGTTTTTTTTTTTTTAACGCACATTAGCTTATTGCAGAAGCATCTTTACGCTCAAAAACTGTTGTTTGAGGGAGCTGTGCTGAGTGACAGGTTTTTAAGATGTGGAATTGTTGCCCTTTGTGGGGCACCCCGTGTTCAGGGGGGTGAGGGCACTTTTTGTAGCGTTAGTCGCTGGTTTTCCAGCCGGTTGTTGCATGCATGTATTATAGAGGTGCTCACTGTGTTACTTCCTTCCTTGAAAGTCAGTAGGTCTTGGTACTTTTTGTTATGGTTATGCACAAAATTAAAAAAAACCAACCACCATAAAAGTGCAGGAGCTTTTGGGTTTTTTGGGAGGTAGTGGTGTATGGTGGTTTTTTTTTTTAATCTCAGCTGTGCCCATAAACAGCAGGGCAAGCTGATGGGAATGGTGTGAGGGACTGATGCTGAAAGGGAACTCGCCAGTGACTCTTCCCGAGAAAAGAGCCTGTTAAGAAAGAGGAGGATGTGCAGTGTTGGACCTTGGTTCACAGCTGGAAATGGAGACAGGAGCTTCAGGGAATTGCAGGCTGGGAATTGCATAGAGAGCTCGGCTGCTGCTTGGAATACAGAGGTACAAACACCCAGCGGCTTCTCTGCGTAAGATCCCGCACTTCCAAAAAGTGTCTTTGCAAAGGCTGTGCATTGCTTTGTTTACATTAAACTCCCCAAAAAGTTCAGTGTCAGCTCCTGAGGAAGCTTTGGTGGACGGTTTTGGTCCTGGAATTTAGCATGGCTAAATTTAGGGCAGGGCCAACATAGGAGAAAGTGCTTCCTTACCTACCCTGGGATTAATTTTCCATGCCTTATCTATTTGGTTCTTAGGCACTTCCATTATTTAAATTGTTGCATGGACAGTTCTGATAGTGCTATTTAAGAGTTAATCTTTTTGTAACTTAAAACAGGGGAAAGTTGGTTCTAAATTTAGATTTAGAGGGCTTTTTTAAAGCTCCCTCTGCATGCTGGATTGGCACTGTGTGGCACTAGGCTGTAGGAGTCTCTCGTTAGTCTGGATATTTTCCCTGCCTAGTTCTTACTTTTGCCTTTGGAATGTGGTGGTGGCAGATACTAGTCACACCATATCCAGATGTTTTCCAACTGGGTACAACCATGATTTTGACAATTTTTTTTTTCTTTCTATGAAGCATATGAAATTGGAAACAAAGCCAGATGTGCTCTGATGTGTGATGCTGGTTTTCCAGAGGAAATTAAATTGTTTGGGCAATTTGGGGAAAAAAAAAAAAAAAAGAAACACCAAAAGACCTCAAAAAAATCCCCAACAAACTAACAATAAATAAAATAAAGCAGATGTGCCAGCGAGAACTGAAAGCTCATGGGTTTGAATATTTAGTAGACTTAAATTTAGTTATAAGTGCTCTCTGGAACACGACTGCTCAATAATTGCCCATGAAATTAGATCAGCATTCAAAACCACCCTGTGAGAAAATCCAGCTGACTTGTTTTCTTTGACTGTGTATAATCCTGAATGTTACCCAAGCAGGTTAAAATAAATGCCTTGTCTAGTAGCTCTTCTGTTTCTAAGAACTGGAAACTACTGTAAGAAGTTGGTGCTTGAAAGGAAGGTGCACATGGCTGGAAGAGTCACTTGCTGTTGTAGGTGGCTCCATCGGCTTCGTGTCAGAATGAGATGGAGTTTGAGTGTGTTTTGCAGACCGTGGCTCCTCTGATGGTTAGAAACCTGCACTTGCCTTCTAGCTGGAATATACTCAGAGTGCATTAAAATACTGGTTTGTGGTAATGCATAAGGATCTTACTTCAAAAAACGGTGTGTTTACTGAAGTGCTTGTTTGATAAATACTTGTTCTGGAGGAAACAATCTTCTCAGTTCTTAAAGCCAACAGAAAACCCCGTTACTAATACGGCTCAAAGAAAGTATTTGTAATTGCTGTTTGATTGTACAATTAAAATGACTTCAGGCGGTTCCATGTAAAAGTGTAATCTGTCTTAATAACAAAGCCCTGGCTTACGACTGTGCTGCAGCAGAGCCCGTGCTGCAGTAGGCACAGCACTCGGCACAAACCCGCCTTGGCCCTGGTGGGGTTGTGCCTTTGTGAAGGGAACCCAGGGCTGGGAGAAGCACTGGTGCATGTAAAGGGATCAAACAGCTGCCACACGCTCATTGTTTGTGCGGTTCAGTGTTTTTATTAAAATCTTGTGAGGTTCTTCTGAATGAGAATTTGAAAACAGGAGGACGTTAAGGAGGCGTGTGGTGTCTGCCTTTAGTGTGCAACCTGTAATTGGGATACTGGACGTGCTGTGCACAGACTGCAAACGTGCGAGTGGTGCACCTGCCCAAGGAGCTGAAATGGGTTTTGCTGTAAGCGGTGACACCTTGAGTTAGTGGTATTGAGTCCGAAGACAGAGGTCACCCCACATCTGTGTTTGTGAGCTGCCTGCTGGGGACACGTACTGAGGGACTGAACAGAGCCTTCCTTCAAAGTGGGGTGCAGAAGAGAGGATCAGCAGACGAGAGCCCCTCGGCTGCTGAGGGGCTGCACACCATGGGGTTTTCTAAGCAAGGAGTGGGGGGTTGGGTACAGTGGTGAGAGCAGGTCCTTGGCACCCCTAAAACTGAAAGGAGCTGTAGTTGCCTCAAATAGCCTTCAGGGATAACTGGGTGCCTTTTAGCAGTCCAGGCTTTTTTGTTACAGAAGTGCATAGTTAAGGTTTACCTTAGAGGAGTCACTAAATCTCCTTCTTAACCAAACTTCTCGGTTTACATAATAATAATTAAAATGTTTCCTATCTATTTTGCATCTGCCAGTTCCATCTTGGGGGGGAGGGGATTAGAAAAATTCTGATGTGGTTAAGTGCTGGAATGAAAGCTGAGCTTTTGTACAGGTGGGTGAGCTCTCTGAAGTGTGTGGTGAATGTGTTTGTGTTTCACAGTCCTAATTTGTTTGAAATGTCTCCTGTAAGAAAAAAGCCTTGGAAATGGTGCTTATTGTTCTTAAAAAATAAGAGAACAAGCTCTCATATTAGCTGTATAGTCAATTTTGTTTTCCTTGTTTTTTTTCTTAAGAGCAGCTGCCTAGTTTGGCAAAGGTTGTTTGTAAAGTAAGACTTGTGACTGCTTAAAATCTCAAATTCACTTCATCTCGCTCAGTTTCTCCTTGTCTGTTCCCAGCTATCCACAAAACAGACTCTTTTACTGACAGGATTTGAAGACTTGATTGTTTGCTGTGATACTAGATTTTCCTTAACTCCGAGTTTTGCCTCCGAGCAAAGTACAAGCTTGCATTTGCTGCATAAATATGTCAGTTTAGATTGTCAAGTCACAAGTGCTGATTTGTTTGCCTCTGTGCTTAAAGGATATCTTTCCTTGGGGTAGCAGGGTGAAAATAACATGGGTGGTTGTTTTATTCCGCAGCAGTGAAGAAATGCGTGCTGTTTGGAAATGTAATTGAAGTATATGTTGGTCGGAACTGTGGTTTGTGGTAATCGCTTTTAAAAATAAAAAGATCCTTTCTTCCCTGTGCTCATTGCTTTGCTGTACGGAAAGCTAGGGAGCAGGGGAACGAAGGTCACTGTGGTAGCAAAGTGGAGGTTTATCCCTGGTTTTACCCCAGCAGTGGCTTTGGCTGGGCTCCGTCGTCCCCAGTGGCTCAGCAGTGCCGTGGCTGGATGTGACTGTGACGGGTCAGCAGGGACCTGCTCCGTTCCCACCACCTGCTGATGGAGGAGTAATACAGACACAAGTTTTGCATAAAATCTAAATATGCTGTGTAAATCCAAACATGCCATGTAAATCCCTGCTACCTATGTAACAAATAAGCCTGCTGCTGCCCTGCCGTGGGACTGGTGCTGCCAGTCGTTACCCTTTGAAACAGCGCCACGAATTTTGTGCTGCTGTAGCTAACTGAGATTTTGGGAGGGTATTATATAATTGAGTTTCAGTTTGAATAATTCATACGTACGCACTGCTGAAACTTGAAAAATTCCTAGTGTTTCTTCCTTTTTTTAAATTTCAGCTACGTCATAGACTGACTGGCTTTTGATGAGTCTGCGTGTTTTCAGCCAATGTAAATTGTTTTTAAACACACCCCTGTTAACAGCCACGAATTTAGCTAAAAGTTTAGACTTCTATTTAGGCGAGATTCTTACTGAAGTTAGAAGTCTTTACCAAGAACTTAGTTGTGTTGAAGCTTGATCTTTTTTCTTTTTAGGGTTGGTGGTTTGTTTTTTTTTTTTTCCTCTGAGCCAGACTCCATTTGCAGTTTAATCTGGTTTAGCAAAGCCTATGTTTTTAAGACTCTTAAGTGCAGAGCTGTGCTACGTGGCTCAAACAGGGAGTGTGCGAGTAAAGATACACATCAGGAGCACTTGAATAAAACCTAATGGTTTGTTCCAAAAATTTTCTAAATATGCAAGATATGTAACGCATAGCAGGGAGAGTGGGAGAAGAGCACCCCATTGAAACTTCTTTGCCACACTTATAGAAGAATCCAGGTTTTTTTCATATTGAGATATGACATGTAGCTTTATAAGTGTCAATTAATTATATTTCTCCATGACTGGCTTATAGATGCTTGCAGGGATCTGTCTGTCTTAATGCTTTGTAGCATTATAGATTAAAAGCTCTGGTTTGATTGTCATTATGAATTTGAATCATGAGACATCTCTCAGTATCTGTCAGTTTTATTACCAATCTGTGCTAATGCACAGCAATTAATGTGATTGCATTAATATGCACCAAATCAAGTCTCCTTTCTGTGGAATAATGATTGTGAGGTCTGAGACTTCTCTATTTCATGACAGAGCTGTGAAAAGGCCTTTTTTAAAGAAGACCTGAAATACATAACCTTTCTTCTTGTTTCTCTTCAGTTGAGCAAGATAATAGGGTATTTTGATTTGAAATGCGTATCGTCATCCTGTTAGGCCTTGTTCAGAGGGCCTCTGGTCCCTTTCAGTTTAGTGTTTTATTGCTAGTCCACGAGATGGTGTTGGCGTTTGTGGGTTTTCTATTCCCATTTTCAGTGGGGAGTTCTGCTTATGCCTTTTTCTGTCATGCAGGAGCCTGAGATAAAGCTGAATCTTTCACCTAAATCGAGTTTCACAAGCAGCTGGTTTCACCTAGCTTAGTTGGGATGTGAAACTCCACATAACGGTAACTGCTTACCTGTAGCCACCTCTGATGTGAAACTGGGAAAACTAGTCCATGGTGTGAGGAGCCTTTGCTATAGAGCGAGGTCCCTTGTACTGTTCATGTCCCTGCAGATGCAGTGGACACTTTGCCAGGCTGATGCCCCTCCTGCCCGTGTAGGGGTGCACTGCCTCACTGAAGCCTGCCTTCTTGCAGGGAGCGGATTCCCAATGTCCTGCCATGGATGATGACAGCCAGGATGAACTGCTAAACAAGAACGCTGCACTAGGCAAGGGCAAGAGACGAAGCCTCACACTCCTCAGTGAAACAGGTAAATGCAGCCTCTCTGCATGGGCATGTTTCTAGTTCTAGGTTGGAGAACCTGTTGGTTTAACCTCCAAAGAGTAGAGACATATTTGTGACTCTTTTCACCTGAGAACTTTTTTGGTTTGCCGCTTAACTTCTGTACCTCAAACTGCTGGCATGCTTCCCTTGAGTTTCTCAAAACAGGCAGCTTTGACAGCACTGAGGAAATCTGGGTTTTCACTACATATTTAATGTCCTGAGCAGGAGTTCTTGGTGCATCCTTCACTGTTCTGCCCAACTGTCTGCATCACATAGGTATTTCCTCACTGCTTCTCTCTTCTTTTTAAGAAAGCAATAGTGGAAATAGCTGTGATTCAGAAGATCATACTGGAAGTGATGAGGAAGAAGATGACACTGAGGAAGAGGGAGGTGAGGAGGACAAGGAAGAAAGTGAAGATGAAGAACTAGAAGGTAGGTCTGTTAATGTGTGTTAACAGGCATTTTTTTAATACTTGGAGGAAGAGCGGGATGAAAGCTTCTTCTACAGAAATTAACCATGAAATACGAATCCACAGATGCTGCTGTCTCAGGCCCATACCCAAATCCTACAGTAATAAATAAACAAGGAATATTCCTCAATTTTTAAGTTTTTAAAGCATATAGATGAAGATTACCTGCTAGCCAAACTGGTGTAGTTATAGTCAGTAGGAATGAACTCTGCCCCAGCATGAGTAGAAAAAAAGTCAAAATTGCAGCAATGGCTCATGTTATTTTTTTTCCCTTATGAAAAGCATGTTTGTTTGGTTTGGCATGGGGCTCTAAAGTGAATGTTGTTGATGGGGAGTTCTGGAAATAAATTGCTATTGCTGTTAAGTCTAGGGAGAAGGGAAGAAGACTAGGTTTTTTTTTTTGAAGGAGGAGTGTGGATGTTACTTGGGTTTGTTAATTTTGCTGAAAGCATGCTCTGTAGATGCATGTACTTCTGAAACTGCTGCACTCAAATTATTATTTGGATAGACAAAAAACAGAAGTTTTTATCACATCTTGAAGCTTGTTAGGAAGGCAAGAGCACAGTTTTCCAAGTTACTAGTTAGACTGATTTGCACACAGACTAAAAAGTTGGCACCAGGTGTCAAAAAGCTTTATTAATCCATCATTTAGAGTATTCTCTGCTATGTCTAGTTAGAAGAATTCAATAGAAAAGACCAAAGACCACATTTTCATTAGGAAAAAAAATGAACAAAACAACAGCCATCGCCACCCCACTCCCTTCCCCCCAAAAAATCGCAATCCAAAACCCAAAGTGAGTGAGTGGTTTTTAGGTAACTTCGTGCTGCTTGAAAAAGTCAACTTAATTCACAGGTTTTAGGGAGAGACTAATGCATGTTTCTTTTTTTTGTACTAAACCAAAACCACCGTTCAACAATGTGTGATGAGTGCTTGAAATTAATTTTTCTCAAAACAAAGCTGCTTTAAGCAGTCTCCAGCTAGGCACCCAGTTCCCTTGACTTTCAAAATCATGATTTACTGGTGAAGTCTTTAATCTGTTCTTCTGCAGGCTAGTGTATTGCTGCTGCTTGTCCTCTGGAGTGTCTATTAAAAAAAAAAATACAGTTGGATACATGATAACTTTATTATAAATCTGTTTTTTAACTTCAGTGTTCAGTGGTGGCCTGACATATCCTACTCTCTTGTTGTTTCAATAATCTGTTGTTTTTCTGCTGTCTGTCCTTTTAATCTCTTGCAAGACTAGTCACATTATCAGGCTTTATTTTTTGCCAGAGTAATCCACTGTGTTTTAGTGAAGGGATTTAGGAAAAAAGAAAACAGCAAAAAATATTGCCTCAAACTGGGGAGGCCGTGCTTCCCCCTTGCAGCCCCATCAAATAAGCTTACTTGGAATTTTCTGTGAAGTGGTACTGCATCCTGCCCACCCCCTCTGCCCTTGCTGCTGAAGCCCTGCACACACACAAGTTGTTTTTCATCTCTTGCTTTTTAAGATTGTGAAGATGATGATGAAGAAGAGGAAGAGGAGGAGGAGGAAACTGAGGCTGCTGTGGGGGGAATGACTGATTCTCTGAAATTAGAACCACACATAAATGGAGCGAGCATTTCCTCTGATGAGGATGGCGAAAACTGCCCCATTTGCCTCAACACGTTTAGGGATCAGGCTGTTGGGACTCCTGAGAACTGTTCCCATTACTTCTGCTTGGACTGCATCGTGGAGTGGTCTAAGGTGAGCTCTTCTGTCCCCAATGTCCTGTAGCCTTCTAATGTGCTCCTCTCTCCCCCCTCCAATCACACTGCTCTGCTGTAATGAGAGCAAAACACTGTAATATTTAGATTTGCTTTCTTAAGCTTTTTAACACAGACTTGGGTTACTTCTCTATTTGGCAAGATTCATGTTTGTGAAGTGTGGATCTGTTTTTCTTGTACCCATCCTGTTCTGTTCTGTTCTCTAAAAGCTGTAATGTCATAAGCAAGTGTGTTTCTAGGCATCTAAAATTCCTTTTTTCAAGTCAAGACACCAGTAATACTGTTTTTTGTTTTGTGTGTGTATATTTCTCTGTTATTTGTCTTCAACTCCTGTTGAATTCTGTGTTCTGTCTGTTGGATGGGGATCTGTTGCAACAGCAAACATTTAAACATAGAAAAGATAAAGAATAATACTAACTACATCAGCAGTTTGTTCTGAGTTCAGTTTTCAGTCAAGAGTTCCTTGCCGCCTAACTTAGTTTCTGTAAGCATAATTGAGGGTGAGATCAAAACTTACTGTGCATGCAGCAGTACCAGTGGTAATTAAATAAAGCAAGAAATAAATAAAGCACTCTTACTGAATATATTTGTAAGCCGTTTTCAGTTGCTCCTTCATCCAAAAGAAAGAAAATGGCCTAAAACATGAGCACTGTTTCAAGGCAGTGTTTGGAAGAACTTTGATGTTGCTTTGACAATTGAATAATAATAAAATGTCTTCAGTATAATAAATGCTTTTCTAAAAATGTGTATTTTCTGATACAGTAGTTTGTTTGTAAACCAGGTAAGTCAGGTTCAAGTACTTAAAATGCCAATAGTTCTTAAAATGATTACTGCATTAATTTAATTCTTATTACATTAATAATTGAAGATTTTATTTTAAAAAATTAAATCAAGAGATGTGCTTATTAACTTTATGCAGGATTTTTTTTCCCCTAGAATGCAAACTCCTGTCCGGTGGATCGAATCCTCTTTAACTACATTAGCATAAGGGCACGTTTTGGTGGTAAAATCTTAAAAAAGGTAAGCTTTGTGCTGCAGCAAACAACAAGGCCAGTTGCCACAAAATAGCTATTCAAAGGTTTACACTTCTAGCATGTTTAGCTGATATTCGGTGTCTGGAGGAATTATTTCTGTTTTATTTTGAGATTGCCTTTTAAGGAATTGTTACCTTTTTTCTTCCTCCTTATCCATGCTTCCTGCAGTGTTGTGTGTGGGTGGAAGCGTGGCATCTTTTCTGATGGCAAAAACGGTGGTTTCCATAACTCCCTTTTTTGCATAATGGACATTTGACTCTAAGCTGTTCTGCCCTGATAAGCCTGGCCACGTAGGGAAAATGCCCCGCATACTGCAAGTGCCGTTGTAGTATGAATAGAAATAATCTAGGTTATACATGGTTTCTCCCTTATGTCTTGCCACCAGCTATACTGTGCAGCAATTGGGTTTGTAAGGGGGGAGAGAGACACAAGGCAGTAGTAGAGCTCTTGAAGGCACAAGTTGAATGTGCTAGTAGTCTCTCACAAAAAAATATTCATGAGCTGTCGTTGCTCTTTATTAATATCAGAAACATGTTGATTTTCAGGAGAAATTTAGGAGTTTTTAAGAGTTTGCATTTTAACAGCAGTGTGAATTAACATTTAAAACATGTTTAAGGGGGGAAAAGCTTGGGGGGGGGGGTTGGTTTGACTACTTTTGATTTAGTTCAGGAATTTTGGTTTCGCCTTTTCTTAATACACAGTTTTCTATAGTTGTTGGTATCTGACAGTAGACAAGTTCAGTAGATGTTTTCAAGCATTTAGTCGTGTCCTAGACGTGTTGAATGAACTAAATGAAGGTTATGGTATGTGAGGGCCATCTTGGTTCATTCACTTTTAGATTTGGCTGCAGGTACTGTTAATGTGATAATGGATTTTGGAAGGTGCCATGTTCTGCATAAAATGTGAATCCCTCTTCTATTTAGATTCCTGTTGAGAACACAAAAACTCAGGGCAATGATGGAGAGGATGATCCAACCTTCTGTGAGGTGTGTGGCAGAAGTGACCGGGAGGACCGCCTGCTGCTGTGTGATGGCTGTGATGCAGGGTAAGAGAGGTTGCAGTGGATGTGGCAGCTGTGTGGTTGCGGATGGCATTGCAGGGCAGCCCAGTGCTTGGCCACAGGTGCTATCTGGTCTGTAGGCTGTCCCTTGCTGCTCTCCTCAGGCTCATCATGTGGCCAGGCTTGTATCCACGTGCTTAGAATGCAGACATCCTCATGCTGGGGTGGATCCTTTTCTGATCATGTAGCAGAGTATGTGTGGAGAGTCCTGCACACCTCAGTGCTGCAGACCACCAAAGCAGATGACCACACCTTCAAGTGTTGAAGATGTTTGTGCTCATCCAGGCAGTATCTGCGTGCATGGAGGGTAAAAAACATACATTCTTTGTCTCCTTCAGAAGGTGCATGATGTGTTCCAGCTGACTGGGCTTTAGTGCTGTACAGAAGTGCTTAAGATTCACAGCTCTATAAAATTTTGAGATCTTGTCCTTAATACCACAGTAATTAAATGATTCCCTTACTCTTGCTTACTTCTATCTCTGTCTAACTTTTTTTTTTCTCCTCCTTGATTAATAAGTGTTTATATAGAGGCATCAAGATACTTGAACTGGGCCTACAGTGTTCTGCTTTCTGCTAGAATGTAAAGCTCTCATTACTTAATCAGTCTTGTAGCATTGTCAGTTTGATGATATCAGAAGTTACCCATTGAACAGAGATACTTTCTTGCAGTGAATAGGTAAAATAATATTTCAAAAATTATTTCTAGCAACCTAACTAGGCAGCTGGTAAGTCTGGTTTTGTCTTTGTGTTCTGTAGTGTCCATGTACACTGATCTACCTTCTGGACAAGAGACAAAATTCGGAACACTAAATATTAAGCATGTCATCAGAACACTGAGTTTAAAATACTTAACCAAAGCCCAAAGCAAGTGTTTCATAGGCCTAATATGAAGTCATGTCTTTCAGTTTTTTCAGAGCTTTCATAAGCCTTATCTGAACTCAGGGTATTGCTTCAGGTTTTCCTTTGTGGTCTCTCAATACTTTCTCTGATTTTCCCCCCCCCCCCCCCCCCCGAAGTTCTTGCTACA
>NW_020799102.1:9140509-9174739 GCF_003259725.1 Athene cunicularia | reverse complement strand
CCCCCCCAAGTCTGCTACAGTTTTTGATTTTTATCTTATTTTCCTAAGAAGTTCTTTATAAATCCTTGACTTCTAGCATTAGTACTTCTGGAAGTACTTGCAGTCTTTACCAGCTCTCCATGAATGCGATTAACTTTAAAAAAACATAGAATATCTTGTTTCAAACCCTAGTTTTATTCCTCTAAATTGTCTGTCTGACCTGACGCTGGAATGAAAATTTTGTCTGTTATTTTTGCCAACACTTCTAAAGCCAGTGGGGTCATTCTGTCTTTCTATTGCTTTTAGCTAGATGTGGTTTTTCACAATGTTTAAACTGTGTGGTATTAAGTTATGGTTTAAGCAATCAAACCTTTTTCCATTGAAATCATTTTTGGGTAAGGCTTGTAACAACCTAACTTTCTGAACTGTGTAACAATAGCATTAAGATTGATGTGAGTACAAAAGTGCACATACCTAAACACTTGAACAAACAGTAGAAAAAGGGTTAAATGCATTAATGGTGTGACACGTGTGACTTCAGGTTACCAAGTAGCAAGAAGAGAGTAGTACTGATACAGAGATAAGTGTCAATGAACCCTGGGGTGACATCCATGACCCAAAATTTCATAGATCTCCTTTTTCTTATTGTTTGTGAGGATTGAGACAAAATAACGAGGCAGAAGGTCCCCAGAAGCATCCATTCATTCCTCAGAGGCACAAGGAAGAAGTCCAAACTTAGTTCTTTGCTACCAGTCACAGACCCTGAGATGTGTTGAGGACTTGGTGGCCAGTGTCTCTTGCACTGTGCACATAGAGTGTTCTGGCCAGACTGCTTGGGCGTGCAGTCTTGTGAATGGGTAGGTGCAAGAGTGCAAGTAAATGAACTTGAGAGAATGAGTGTGAGCGAAATCAATTTTCTTTTGAGTTTTTTTTGTAAAACAAGTATCATGTTGTCCTTCTATAAGATCTGCCATTGAGTTTTGTTGTGATGTGGTCTTTCCCTATCCAGGGGCCTCTAGAGAACTGTTGCAATAGTTCTCCAGTGTCCAGTGTTTTAGGGCTGAAAGTCTTTGCTTGTTGAGTGGGTCATAATGTGGCTTCAGAACTCTGAGATAATTGAAAAAGTATGTAATGAAGTTCTTGCTACAAGTACTTTTGTTATGACTTTGGCCTGAACCTAACAGTATTACTTGTCAGAATACTGCTTTGGGGAAGTGACCTTATTCCTCATAGCTGGTAGTTGGAGAATGAACTCTTCTTTCCCAGAGAAGGAAAACACTTTGCTACTCTATTTTTTAAGTAATGATTTATTGCAAACATCCTTTTTCAACTTCATCTTCTTAAGTCTCTGAAAGAGTGTGAAATTTCATCTGCTAAGGTGTACTCTTTCGTGCAAGAAGGACATGATACTCCATTTTGTATTGCCAATCAATATATTTTAGTATAAACATAATATCATTGGTATTGACAGTTTAGCTGCAAATTGAGTTTATCCCAACATGGTTGGGAACAGGTTTGAAAGACCCAGTCTGAAATTGGGGTGATGGGTGGAAAGTAAAGTAACAGCTGTAGTCTGTCTGTGGGGTTTTTTTGTATTGCTATAAAATGGGATTGTAGTGTCACATGGATGTTCCTTCCCTTTCCTTACTCTGCGGCCAGGCACTAAGATATGTTGTTAGGCAGTGAATTTTGGCATGAGAAGATGAAACAGAGAGCTTCACTTCTTCCTCTGCTTATTTCAGAGTTAAACATTGTACTACATCAGAAATAAATAGGGTTTCCCCTTTTAGAAAAAGAACAAAGTTGGTCATAGAAATGTTGCTAATTTGCAGCTGAAACTCTTATTCGAAGGCTGTGGTGTCTGCATGTTCCTTGCCTAAGGAACTTGGTCTATGCACTTGGTTTTCATGAGCAGCATCTCATTTACTTGGGAAATCTGTTTTAATTCTTTTTAGCAGTGTGACTTGAACATGAGTTGCTTCAAAAATTCTGTGCTACTAACACATGTCGCTTTGGCTATATTTTAATTGCTGAAAACAGAATTGAACAAATTACAGAACCCAAGTTGGGCCCTGTTGAAAGGCTTTCCTGGGTAGCTTCCCTGTAAGCAGCTGGTGAGGCTGCTCAGTCTAGCTGTCTTAGTCTGGGTGTACATGGGGTCCAGTGTGTTTATTCAACGTCACAAGGCATTGCAGTTGACCCATGTCTAGTTATGGAAAATAAAACGTTCATAAGGACCAGTAACATTAGTGCTATGTTGGTTTGCAGGAAGCGATGTTGTTTCCTGATGGCCTGTCTCCCCAGCACCTCAATACTCCTTTCTCTTTTCCACCATCAACTTTGGCTCTGCATATTTCTTGCAGCTTGGTTTCAAATGACAAGGGATACACCACACAGCAAGGGGAAAAAAACATTCACTTTTCTGAGCTTTTTTAAGCCTAAAGTGATCAAAATACCATCTAGAAAAGACCTTTATGTAACTATCAGGCAGCATCGTTTCTCTGGACATTGGTAGAAGCAGATGTGTAGACCATAGTTTCAAGCTTAAGAAAATGTGTCCACCTTATGTAGTGTGTGGATAGCCTCCCTTGCCTTGGTAAGGAGCACGTTGGTTTTTATTTGACCGCTGCTTTTTTTTTTTTCTTTTCTCAAGGTATCACATGGAATGCCTTAATCCACCTCTGAGTGAAGTCCCTGTAGATGAATGGTTCTGTCCAGCCTGTGCCCCCATGGGTGTCAGTGCTGCTGCAGGTGAGGGTTTCATGGTATCCAGTCACAGTAAAGATTTTCCTCTTCACTTAGGTGAAACTTGTGTTGTGCTGAAGAGATGTTTAACCCCTGGTTTTATCTGTTTTAAATAATTGCTTTGATAGGCATTCTCTCTTGAATCAAGAGAGTTGACTTAAAATCTTGAATGATAAGAGGATCTTGTTTATTAAGATTTTAATCCACAGTTACAACCTGTGAAGCTGCTTGCATTAATCTTCCTGAGTCAAGCCCAGCACCTTGGTGCAACTGCATTGTACTACTTTGGAAGGACTTTATTAGTATCCTGACCTCAGATTGCCAAGGTAGCAGCAATTTCTGTTACCTGGAAAATTGTCTTTCTATGTAACAGTCTGAAGCAGCAGTGTCTGTACTCATTTCCTTTTGAGAGGGTAATGTCTGCCTTTGGAGGTGATTGCTTTAAGAAAGGGAATACTAATTTCTTTGTCTGTCCAAAATTCTTTAAATGCTTTCACCTGTAGAAAGACAAGTGACCTGAGCATCTTATTTTTCAAGATACAGACCATGTCAGTGAAGAAGAGGTTGCTGCCCTCATGGCTGATGTTATTCCTACCACGAGCAGGCTACGCCCTCACGTCCGAACCAGAGCTATAGCCAGAACTCGGCAGAGCGAACGAGTTAGGGCAACAGTGAACAGAAACCGGATAACAACAGCGCAACAAATACAGGTATTTAGGAGTATTTACTCATGAGCCTCTGGAATAACTGACATAAGTCCCTCCCTTAAGTAGCTCAGCTGTCTGTGACTGTCCATAGCTCAGTGGTTAGTGGTTCTGGAGTTCTTTTAAATTGAGATGTAGAACATGTGGAAATTGAGTGGAGCACAAGACTATTTTGAAATCTGTCGTAGCTTCCTCTCTTAAGCTGCATTTTTATCACCTCAGCTGTGAGCAAAATTGTATTTTTATTCCCAGCGGCTGTTAATGCACAGTTTGTGTACTACTTCTGTTTTTTTGGTGTGCTTTTTTTGCAAAGACAGGGTGTGCTTATTTGACCTGCATGTGTATTTGCATGTTTGTCCTCCTACCCCCTGCCCCACAGCAGTAGAAATTGTTGACCACCTTAAGCCAAATTGAAGAGAAAAATTTAGGATTTTTAAGGTTTCTGTATTTGTGAAAATCAGCTTCTTATTGAGGAGAAAAAAACCCAGATGCTAGTGTCCACGATGATGTGGCAGTGTGAGTTCAAACACGTTCACAGGTACCAGAAATCTATGCAAGAAAGTATCCCAAATACCCAAGGGCCCTCAAATCCTTTATTCATTAAACTGTTTACTGAAGATGAGGGCAGACAAGATGTTTCTGTTGGCTGGGATAATTATGATCGTTTAGGTAACAATTAGTATGCTGCAAACTGAGAATGTTCAAACTTGGGGATCTCCTGCTGGCTTTGTTCTCTGGCTTTAGCCAAAGTACTCTACCTGTCACTTCCATAAATATAAAAAGCCTTTAATTGCACAGGAGCATATGGTGATTTAGCATGGAATAAGAGCCTGTAAATAACCTCCATGGGACTAGTGATATGTTAATTGGTTCCTCATTAATGTTGCTGTTGAATTTTGGTAGAAACATGTGAAATTCTACAACTTTTGAAAGGAAGGGGAGGTTCTGACTTGACATAAGGAAAATTGTTTTTCCCCCTAGGGATGGTCAGCTGTGGGAATAGGTTGCTTGGACAGTTTTTGAAAACCCTGTCTTTGGTAGTCTCCAGCACCTGCCTGAAGAAAGGCCTCACCCAATTGGTTTAAATTCAGTGTTGACCAATGAACAGAAAGGTCAGACCCTTCTGAGGGACACCCCAAGATCCCAGCCAACCTGAATTACTCCATGATTCTATGAATATAAACTTGGTTTAATCTGTCAATAACATGCCGTTTTGGTTGTATTAAGTCATTTTTTTTCTAAAGATAGAAAAATATAGAAAAGAGGGAGTAAGGGAATAATAGATACAACAGAGTATTTCTTGAAGTTGGTCAGTTGGCTGTGGATTTCAGATTGGGTCTGTCTCCTTGGAGTGTGAAGTGCAGACTGGGAGAAGGCTGAGGTAGGAGGTCTGGCAGATTAAGTTTTCCCTTGTAATAATCCAGTTGTAAAAGTCAGGTGAGGAAAAAAAAAGGAAATGCACTTGAAATTGTGAAGTGCCTCAGCTTCATGAGCTGTACTTTTATATTCTGTAACTTCAGGCAGAAGAAATAAAGGTAAATAGAGACAGGCTTAAGGGAAGCAAAACAAAATGTCAGAATCTGGACCAAAAAGCAGAGCTTTTCCATTTCTTCCCAACCAGCAGTAAGGTAAGATACAGTGTACTGTTAATTATCTCCCCAGAGTTTACCTGTTAAATCTCTTATCAAAATCATTGTAACAGGGAGGAGAGAAATTTGTAGCAATTCCCAAATGATCTGAATTAGAGCAGTAAGTACAGTTTGAAATAGATGCCATGAATGAAGATCTAGCTCATCTTGAGATTTTATCACGTTTTCTTTCCTTGATTTAAGGACTTCCCAGAGTGCTTTAGCAGTCCTTAAATTTGTTACGTCCTCCGTGGTGGAGGTCATCCTATTTGGCTGCCAACACCCATCTCCAAACCCAGGCCTTTTAATTTCAATTTCAGAAGAATTACTAAAATAGAAAAACTTAATGAAGAATTACTAAAATAGAAAAACTTAATGAATAGAAGAACTTAATGCATTGCTGTTAAGCAATTACATCTGAGTTGTCAGGGCTCTTAAGTTGAAAAAAACCCTGTAGTAGAGTCTTGTTTGAGGCAAAAGGCTGTGCAAGGTAACAGCTAGTGCTCTTCTTTCTTTTCCTGCCTGTTTTAGAAATGGTGTGTAGCTGTCTCTCGCAGATGAGAGAGGTGGTGCCTGGGGACTTGACTGTTGCATAGTAGTGTAAGCCTGGGAACCCAGTACTTGCCACTCAAGAAGCCATTCCCTAGCTCCACTTCTCAGTCTGCAGAGATTAATACAAACTATACCTAGAAAGGCACTGTTGCTTATTCCCTTTGTCTGAATAAAAGTGCATCTTATTGTAGCTCCTACCTTGAGTTGACTGAAGCCTAATTCCACTGGTTAAGGTGTGTGTAAGGTGTTGTCCTAAAAGCCCAGAGAGGTGCTGATTCCAGATCCTTGGAAAGCTTTAGTATTCAGGAGACGGTTTGTTTTGTAATTCATCTACTGTTTGGTAGGTGCCTAAACTAGTGGTGGTTAACTAGATGCACTATTTTAGGTCCTTCTAGAAAAATTAATATGATTAAGGTAATGTTCAGGGTTTTCCTTACTCCATCCTGCTCTCCAAATCAGAGAACCTTATGTAGTATTTACTGGCACCTTCAATACTTAAAAATGACATTCTAATAAAAATAGCTCATTAAAATAGTTTGGAGCGTGCATTAGTGACACTAACAGAGAAGCCTGGTGAAATTACTTCCATAGTAAGATCAAGTGAAGCATATGTTTCTGTTGGTGTGTTCTGTTTTCAAACAATTTGCAGTTTGAAGCTTTTTTGCCATTGCAAGATACTCTGAAGCCATTCTCCCCTAGTGTTTGTGCCACATACATTTTTTTTTTTAACGGTACAAGGATCTGATGCATATGCTCTGGTAGAAAATAAGCACAGCAAATAATGTGTACCATCAGAGGCATCTCTGCACCCATGAAACTTTTTCTTGATGCATTGTAGTTCCTTGAAGAAAGGAGAGGGGGTAGGGAAGATGTCCCTGCCCATGGCAGGGGGGGGTTGGACTAGATGATCTGTAAAGGTCCCTTCCATCTATGATTCTATGACTCCATGACATTTTAGGAATATAGTTGGTGTGGGCATGGCCAACTTAACATAGCTGCTGAGAGAAACCTGCTCTTAATGTCATTCTAATGGAAGGAAGGAACAAACCTGTGCTGTGTTTGAGTTCACATTCTGAGGCTGGTGGTTCAGAATCCATACACATCAAATGTGTGTGTTTAGATGTGATTGTCCCTTGGGTATAGAGAGGAAGGGAAATTTGAACCTTGTAGGAGCAGCCCCTGCTTATCACAATGAAATAGTGCTCTGGAGGGGGACTCACACCTACCATTCCAGTGAATGACCCGAGGTGTGTGTTTGAAATGCTGTCACTGGACATGTTTTGAAGCATTAGGTAAACCTGACCTAAAGAATGAAGAGTTTAAGACAGGGGACTTGGCTTTTCAGACTTTGATCATCACACTTTGCTGCGTGCTGAGCCAGAGGTCAGTTGGGTGGATTTGAGAAAGTTAAGTGAACTTTTTCATTGAGGAAATGTCAGTCTTGGGGATGATTTTCATTTAAAGCGTCAGGAGTTAGGCTAGCCATGACTTGTGATACTGAGGGAGGCTGAAGAGCAAGGTCATGTTCTCCTTAGTATGACAGTCAGTAGGTGAGAAAGGTGACGTAATCGCTTAACTGACAGCTGGTGACACGAGTGCTTCTCATTCAAATCTCAAATACATTTTTCATCAAATGCTTTTATAAGTAATTCATTGCTGAGCTTTAGGTACCTGTATCATGTAACTTCTGATTCCTCACGCAGCACGTGCCAAGGTACCTCATGTCCTCTCTTCTGGATGAAACAATTGAGGCAGTTGTAGCAGGCCTAAACACAGCCATCTACCAGCGCCCTCTTGCACCACGTCCTCCTGCTAGGCAGAAAAGAAAAACAGGTAAGGGCATCAACACTGCCTGGGCTTCCCATCTGCAAGAATAAAAGCTTTGGGAAGATAAGCCTGAATCACACAAAATAGTCTAGATCAGCTGTATCCTGCCACACCTGTGCAGCTACAGAAGTGTACCACATGCATTTTCTTCTTTCCCCATACTGCCTCTGCCCAGAAGTGTCTTGAGGGTTGTTTTTAAAGAAATCCCGATCATTTCACTTTTTCTGCTTTGCTGGTTCAAATGTGATTGCCCCGTGGGTATAGAGAGGAAGTGTTGCAGCACACTGGCGGTCTCTCTTAGTTGTTTTGTGTGCCATGGGGGAATGAGAAGGGGAGTATAGGATAAAATTCAGTGCCAGCATTTAGCCAGATACTTGATTGTCTTTTGTCCCATCAGGTAGGAGGAAGAAAGGAGGCAAAAAAAGAACTCAGACAAAATCTTCTGCTGGGAAGAAGAGTTCAGGGACACAGCTAAAGAGACGAAAGCGCCTGATAAAGAAGAGAAGGGGGAAAAAGATGAGAGTAAGATCACATGTGAGTTTCTGCCAGTGTCAGTATCTGCCATTTTTCAGCCATGTGTAAAAGCACTATAACATGGGATTCAGTGGAAAAAAATACTGTCTTACAATGATAGCACATAACTCTTTTCTGGTGGGAGTATGTGCGGGATGTATCTGGTGTACTCCAGAAAGATGCTGTACATGGAAACAAATTGTAACTTGAGGCAGGCCTGTTGGGTTTGCTGACAAATCCTGTTACATTGCACTGTAGAGCGTGTCCTGCAGGCTTTGTGCTCTGCCTTGCCATTCAGCTCTAGTGTTTACTAGGTGCTGCTGCAAGCTCAGTTAAAATTGCCACCACCTGTTCTGTTTAATAGGCTATGGATGTTTGTGTCCGTGGTGTTGCACACCCAGTTCATCAGCTGTAAGGGCTCTCTGAATCCTTTTCAGTTGTGGATATTGTTCTCACATGGACTACACTGAATACTCTGCACCAGCTTGACTTTTGTCTTGGCTACCTTAACTGGAGCTTACATCCTGCAGCTAGAACGGTCCCTCCAGCCTTTAATAATTTAATAACTGACAATTTTGAATGACATCATTAAAGATTTTTAGAAACTTAGCTTATGTGGTCACTTAAACATGATACATGCAGTCTCTGTATGAAGTGACATCTAGGCCACAGTTAGAAGTTTAATAAGGGCTTTAAAACAAATAGAACAATAAATGCACACCACTTCTGCTACTGACAGTAGTAACCTGATGACTGTACTTAGCCTAAGAAGAATGTGGAGCTTTAAACCCAGGGTACGTACCTGCCCTAACAGATAACCCAGTCTCTTTATCTGTGCAGGTTAAAAATGAGGTTACTACTCGCTCCCGTATTGCAAGAACTCTTGGTCTTAGTAAACCTCTGCGTGGGGCCTCACTTCCTTCCATGTACAAACCACCGGAACCCTCGCTTGGTCTGATGAGAGCAGACATCGGTGCAGCTTCTCTGTCTGTGTTTGGAGATCCATATGAGTTGGATCCTTACGAAAGGTAAGATATCCCTGGATTATGACCAGGGACCTGATAATTTCACAAGTGTCGGCTTGTTTGTACGTGGGACTTTTTTTGCAAAGCGTAGATCTTGCATCTGAAGACAATAATCACGTTGGCCTGGTCTTTCTTTGCTTCATGGCCGAGCTGCTGAGCTCTTAAAGAATCAGCCCTCTTTAGTGAGGTTTGCTGAAATAATAAGCCTCATGAAAACCTTTAAGATCTATGGCATTATTCAAAGGCTAGAATTTGAAGGAGTCAGATCCTGATCGGTCATTTTCTTTTTATTCCTTTTAAGTGAATATAGCTAGTGTTCTTGGGGTACAGTGAACTGTGATTTCATGTAGAATTAAATGGACCTGTGGAATCTTCCATGTTTCTCCTTTTCCCATCTTCACTTTTCCAGACACTTTAAATTCGGGAGGGATCTTACTGTGCCATAGTCTGTGTCACTCTTAAGCTTTGGATTCTGAGGAAGGGGCATCTGAAATTATTGTTGGTAAAATTTATTTTTCCACTGAAATAAATCTTTTTGATCCTTTCATAAAAGGAAATTACCCATGTAATATTTCCAAAAATAAAAATCTACATTTGAATCTGCTGGCTGAGTTACGCTGTTCTATTTATGTAGCCCCAAAAAATAAGTGTATTGCACACATCATTTGTAATGCATTGTAATAAAACAAATGATGCTCTCTAATCATATCTGTCCTAGTAGTATTATCTACTTCATCTATTTGACATGAAAAACATTCAGACAGTTTCAGGCGGTGTGTGTGTGTTTTACCCACAGCAATGAAGAGGTTCCAGCAAGTCCAGATTCACCAGTGAGTGCCAAAAGGAGAGTTCTCTCCCAGTCAGCACTGAGGTCTCACCGTCCTGTAGCTAGACCTATTTCTGTGGGTCTTCCCAGGTAAAAATCCATCAAGTTACTTATTTTATTTTAGTCTCCTTAATTGTCTATTAACCCTAACAAAAGAGCAAACTGGGTGATCATCCTGGTTTAACTCTTTTCTTACTCTGAATATTTTGAAAGAGTGTGTGTGCACACTTGCCTGCACATCTGTAGATAAATAACCACAACACTTTATGAAAGAATTCCTTTTTTTATGTTGAAGGACACACACTTATTCTGTCATAAAAGCTCTAGCTATTTCACTGAAATTTCTGTTTGGTATTTCCACCCTATTCTGGGTCTTATGGCTTTATGGTTTGGAATTGTTTGGTAACCCCATTACTATTTTTAAATCCCAGTCTCATTAACCTTTAAAAAAATGATTGCTTATTTGAGAGGGCTGGGGAATCTAATTGCCCGTCAGTGGAGGAGAGGAGGGATGTACCCTCCTCACCCAATTCCTCTGCCATTTGCTGGTGCTCAAAAAGCTTTGTTTGATGGTGCAGTTTAACAGTTGCTTTGCTGTCAGGCAGCTGTATGTGTGTGCTAGTTGTGTGCCCCTGTGCCTGCCGGGGAGCGTTGCTGGGTGCCTCCCACTGGCAGCCACAGTGCATTTCCAGGACTGGGGTGTGGGATACAGTGCACAGAGAGCAGCATCATGATAAGAAGAAAAGGGGTGGGGAAGATGACCGAGGCAGGTACTAACCAAGTCACAGAAAACTGCAAGGCTGAGATAGCTGAAGACTAGGGTAAATGGAAGGCGCTTAGCTTAAATGATTAAAGGTGTGAGAGATTTACATGGCTGTCCTCTAATGCATCCAGAATGGTGAAGATTGGTTTCTCGGGATTAAGATAGTATATTTCCATGATAACTTGGAGTATTTCTCTATTTTTCCTATTTCAATCCTGAAGGAAGCCTTTCAGGAAGCTTTCCATGTCTTCCGAGTTGAGTAGCACATTGTTTTGAAGGTAGAGTTCTTTAGCTGAAATTCAGTTTTTCTAAAGGCTTGATTTGCCTGGACTACAGTGAGTTTCCTGCTCTGGCCTGGTAGCCCAATCTTTTAGCCTTCCCATTTTATCTTTCTGTGATATGTTATTACAGGTTTTTGGTGTACGTTATGTTTGGAAAGCTTGCTTTGCTGTCAATAAGAAATGAAGGGTAGCTCCTTCAAAGAGCTGTGTCTGTTGGTCCCTTTTGAAGTTTGGGTTTTGGGTTTTTTTGGTTTTTGTTGATTTTTTTTTTTTTTTTTAATGAACAAAACAAATCCCAAAATCCCACCAACACAAAAGCAAAGAAAGAAAAACAAAGCCACACCCCAACACCAAAAGCGCTCAAACCTTTTCAGCCCGTATTTCAAGAACAGAAAACTTACAGTTAAACTGTTTTCATAAGATTGAGTAATGCATAAGGGGAAGTGTTTGTGTTGTGCATGGGGGCATTGCTGTTGTCTTTCAGTGTAATTCCTCCTGTGCCATGCTACCCTACCAGTAGGCACCTATGCATATTCTAGCTGGTGTTAAACACTGTTTCAAGCTGCATCAGGTTTTTTAGATAGCAGTGTAGGCCTGAGTGATTGTGATTTTGGTGGGGGGAAGAGAGACAGCTGGGATGGAAATATCTCTGATGTGCTGAACAATGGTTTACGCTTCAAAAATGCATCTTAAATGCACTGGAAAGTTAATCCTGATAAATAACACAATGAGCACCACTATTAAATAAGATTAAAAGCATTTACTTACCAGGGCTCTTTGGTATGATTACATGCTTTCCTACCCTCTGGTGTTCCTGTGGACAGTCAGTAAAAGCTTCACCTTCTGTTTATCAGAGGGAGAATGGGGGCTGAATGACTCTAGTGAAGCCAAAACTACAAGTGAACTTTCCTGGCTGACCTCTGTTTATGCCCTTGATTTTGGTTTCTTTTTAATGTAATGTGTGTGTATAGAACAAGTGCTGTAAGAGTAAAGGAAATATAACCCCTCTGAAACATGCAGAAGCAGTGTACCTGTCTTGAGTCCTGACCAAGAAGCAGAAGCTGCCCCTGTGCCTGATCTGTTGGGAAGTATCCTGTCTGGACAGAGCTTTCTCATGATGAGTAGTTCAGATGTGGTCATCAACCGAGATGGCTCACTGACAGCGAAGAAGGCAGGTAAGGGTTTGGCACTTCCTAGTGCAATTAGCCTCTTTGTTTCATCCCACATCTGCCCTGGTCCTACAGGCTGCATGGCTTCAAACAGAAGGATACTCTTATTGAGCGTTTGAATTTGTAAGATAGATTCAGTGGTTGCCAGCAGTAATCCATCTAAAAATCCATACAAATGGTCTGTTACTTGTCTCCGTTTTAATTGCAGAGGTGAGATGTTACTGGAGGATTTTCATTTTAATAGATACTTTCAGAAGTACTGCACTGTAGTTTCATGCTTTGTTATAAAAATGGAGGACTGGATAGAGCAGGAGTATCTTAAAACCCAGTTCTTCTGGCATTTGTCATGCATTGCTGCCATGCCCGTGCACTGTAGTTTGGTTTGAAGAGCAGTGAAGTTTCTTTGTAAATGTTGAGCTCTAGAATACATGCTAGCATTTTCAGCTGTGCCTTCCCTTGGTGCTGTATTTGGAAAGAATCTTTTCAAATTGATACTTAGAGCTTTATTCTTAAAGTGAGTACCTATAACATCCCCTGTTATAGTAATTTTTGTCAATTGTCAGCTACAGGATAATAAACATGAATGTGGTGATAGCTGCAGAACAGAATAGTTTATTTCCTAGTGTTTACCTCAGAGATGCAGTTTTCTTGCATTAAACCTTGAGCATCTGACCAAAAGAATTATTGGACTGCCTTATTACTGTGTGGTATGTCTGCAAACCAGAATGAAGTCTAAAATAATTAGCTCAGTATTTCTTCTAGTCTTGGGGAGAAATGTCTGGATATGTACTGAAAAGCTTAATTGTTTGCTTGTCTGCCATAGCTCCACTTCACAGAAAATCAACCAATGACTCAAGAGTGGATGATGGTTCAGGACATAACGCTCAATTGAGTACAGTGCATTCAGGGACCACAGCAGGCAGCTCCATCGCTGGACCTTCAGTTTCCTCGGGGCTGAGTACTCGCACCAGACCCTTCTCCTCAAGCTTGTTTCCATCGTCTCCACCCTCACTGAGCAGGATTGAGCCTGCAGCAAACCCTGCACAGACTACATCAGAAAAGGCAACTGTAAAATCTGAATATTCAATGACACCCAGGTCTGTTCAGACTCAGAATATAGCTACTCTGAGCAGGCACGGCTCCAAATTAGATGAAATGCCCAGATTTAATGGAAACTCTAAAAACTTTGCACCTACTGACTCATCTTCAAAGCCCCTGAGCCGTACCTTGAATTCTGGCTCAAAAGCTGTAACTGTGAGGCAGCAATTAAAACCACCTCCCAAGAGAATTGACATCTTTGAGCTTCCCAGGATACCAAAGATTAAAAAGGAAACCAGCAACAAGCAGGTGGAGCCAGAACCCGCAGGAAGCCAAAGCTGTGACATCCCCAGCTCTTGCATAACCCAGCTGACTGGCAAGGAGAGCACTAATCAGCCAGGAAGGGGTAGCAAGATGGAAAGTCAGAAGTCGAATGTCAAGGAATCTCAGCAACAAACACATACGAGTGGGGTGTCTTTTTCTACCAGTACAGGTGTATATAGCAGTTCATCACTACTGGGCACTTTGAGGAGCAAAGGGCCAGGCTCTTTTGAGAGTTTTAAAATCAATATTCCAGGAAATGCAGGGCATCCCAGCAGACTGTCTAACCCAGGATTTTGTAACACCTTCCGCCCTGTGGACGACAAAGTGCAACAAAAAGAGAGTCCTTCACCTCTTTTCTCAGTTAAGAAAAAGCAGGTCAAGAGTGAAATATATGATCCCTTTGAGCCAACAGGATCAGACTCAAGTTCAGCAAGCAGCAGTCCTGAAAGGCTTGGCTCAGGGATCCCGCTTACTAATATTACCAGGACTATTTCCATTGAAAATCCAAAAGTTCAAACGTTTCAAACTGTCCGTCGTTTCACCCCTTACTTGGTAGAAAATGTGTTTGAATCTGGGGCTGACCCTGATGTACCGTCTAGTAACACGGAGCCTCAGGATGACGTGACAGTAGAAAGCAGGATTGTAGAACAGATCTCTGATACAGAGGAACGAGACAATATGGATGAGGAAGACTTTCTGAACAGTCCTTGCACTTCATCTGCTGTTAAGCAAATTTCTAGTGCAGAGCGTTTAAAGGAGGAAAGCCGGGAGGGCCCTAATGTGTTCTTTAATGCTGAGGAATTGATTAGACCTAATATTAATGTGAAACTAGAACCAGATAGTCCCTCAAAGAACGATGGGCAACAGAAAGGCCAAAAGGTGGAACAAACAGAGACACGATCGCGCTCGAGATCCTGTTCAAACTCCAGCTCCAGAAGCAAGAAGAAGATGAAAAGGAAAAAGGCACTTGTCAAAGAGCGTAAGAGATCCCGATCGGACTCTAGGGATAGGACGCACTCAAGGGACCGAAGCTCCAGGTCTACCTCTTGGTCAGGTGGAGAAGAGCACAGCAAAACACACGTGTTGAAGCCCAAGAGCAGGAGGTCTTCTACTGACCGTTCTAGCAGTCATGAACGATCTAAAAAAAAGAAAATGAAGGATAAAACGAAGGATAAAAAGGCAAAAACGTCTTGGTCTAGGGAGAGAAGGAAATCTAGGTCACGTTCAGGTAGTCCTGGAAGTACTTCTGAGTTTTATGAAAACAGGAAAAAGAAGAGACGGTCTCGCTCAAGATCAAGACGGAGGGAACGTTCCCGATCAAATAGCATTGAGAGGACTAAAAGGCGGAAACACAGGAGAGACAAAAGCTATGAGAGATATGATAAAGATAGCAGCTTGAGGTCAAGGGACAGAAAGAGATCGAGATCCAGGTCTCGGGAGAGGAGAAAGTGGAGGTCTCGGTCTCGGTCTGCATCTCGATCTCGGGAGCACAAAAGCAGCAAATCGAAGGAAAAAAGACCACGATCGAGATCACGTTCCAAAGAAAGAAAACGCAGATCAAAAGAGACCTCGCTTCCTCCTCCACCAGAAAAGGATCAAAAGCCTCCAGCTGAAAATCTGTCCAGGTGTCTGGAGCAACCCCATTCCTTCAAACAAGAGCCAAAGGAGGAGCTAATACTAGAAGAGTTTTCCATAACCATCCAACCAAATGTCAAACTTGAGGAAATACAGGCTGAGACCCCAGTTCAGGTGAGAGAGGCCCAAGAAACTGTAAAGGTAGAGCCTGTCTGTCAGGAATTGACCAGTGAAACTGCATTCCCTGTGCCAGAGATCACAAACATTTGTGTTCCAATTGGCAGTGTGGATTCTTTTGCTGAAACAGAACTAATGAGTAGTAGTGATCCAGCAGTGCTTGGTAGCTGTAGCAATACAAACCTTGAGATTACAGTTAAAATAGAAAATACTGCATTATGTCCATCTCTGATGGAACCAGCCCCAAGGAAGGAAGTTATCCTGCACACTCCGACTGAGGCTGCACCAATTCAGAGCTCATCCAAGAGCAAAATAACAGATTGTGTGACGGAGGTTAAAGATGAGTGCCTTGTAACAAATGAGAAAACTGGTCATTTTGGTAAGCCTGAACTGGAGGTGGTACCTCAGGGTCCTGCACTGAAATCAAAAGCACCAGTGAAAAGAGTTACCTGGAATCTTCAAGAGGAAGAAGGTGGCACATTGTCTGCTGGAAAAGCTCCAAGTAAGTCTCTCTTTTGGAAAAAAAAAAAAAAACCACAGTGGCTGAAGCAGGCTGTGTTAGTCTTAGGGTTTCAGTGCCTGGCTCAACCTGGTTGTTAGTGTAACAGCTCTGTCATCTGAGCTGGGGTGATCCTGTGGTTTTCACTCCTGAGAGCTGGCACTTTGCACTTGTTGGAATCGTGAGGCGAGTTGTGTTAATGAATTGGAGAGGACATGCTGTCAGCACAGCTCAGCTAGCCAGCGTGAAGTGCATACTGCAGCCCAATCTCTGAACTGGCAGCCTGTGTTCCACCCTTTCTGCAGTTAACTAGAATGGCTGGTTTGCCTTCAGAATTTATAAATATTTCTCAGAACCAAGGAGTGTGACAAATCTCTGTGGGTCGCTCCTGTGAGCTCTGCTAAGCCAAAGCTGCTAGAAAGTTTGGCTTGGGACCCTGCGCTCTGTGTGTTGACAGATTTGCTTGTGTGGTTCTCATTGGTTACTCTATTGGAAACCCAGTAAAACTCAGTTGCTCAGGGACTAAGTCCTCTATTATCAGAAGCTTTAAAATGTTAATGACTGGTAAACAAAATCCTCTTACAGTTAGTGTTATCGTTAGATCCCTTTTAATTTTTAAAAAATATAATTGACTTTGAATCTTTGACCCATTAGGTTTATTTTGTTCTTCTCTGTTTTCTTTTCCTTTTCTTGGGGAACTAGGGATGCCGTTTTACAAACTTCAGCGAGCAAAGGAAGGGGCCTGGAAAGCAGAGGACTTGAACCAAACGTTAAATCAGGTGCAGTTAAATGAGCCTCCTCCAACCAATTATATGATTCCTGAGCCTATGTTTCCTGATCTAGATTCCTCTCAGGTTGGTTCCTATTCTGGCACCTAAGTGTCATGGAAGGCATCCCACCTCATCTGTGCCCTCGTTGTGCAACACCCTCCTCTCATGGCAGAGTTCTCCCTCCTCTGAGTGTGGTACATCTCATAAAGCCCATACACCTCAGCGGTCCTCCAATTGTTCAATCTCTCAGCTGGTCCTTACAGTGAAAGCAGCACATTTTCTTTTAATTCCACTCTCATATATAGCTTCTCTACACATGCAGCCTGTTTGCAGTAGTAACTTGTGGAAAGATGGTGCTGTTTGAGAAGCTGTGAGCTTCTCCCTGATTGTGATCAGGCTGTAAAAATTGTTCTGGTGGCATTGGTCTGTGCCATCAGCCTGTGCTGTCCACCAGTTAAAACATGAGCAGGGCTGGTGCTAGCTCCTGGTGCACAGGGACCTGGTTCAGTGCTGGGATGTTGTCCTCCATGATTTAAAGTAGTAATTATTTGCCTGTTTGAGTGGATCCTGAATATCCTGATGTGATGCACTCTTGTAAACATAATCATTCACAAAATGATGTCTGTTTCACAGGTGTACTGTCAAAATATACCTTTGACGCCACCTCTGCCCTCCAGCCTCCCCCCCTACGCCCCTGTCAGCCAGCCCACGGTTCAGTTTATCATGCAGGGTAGTCTTCCAGCACTTGGCTGCATGGCAGGACAGAGCCTGACTCCGGAGCCGGGCAGCCTGGCTACTGCCTCTGAACCAGGAATCCAAGCTGCTTGTGTTGGAAACACAGAAGAAAAGATCAAAGCACCCAAACCTCCAGTGGATAAAACGAAAAATGAAGAAGTGAGTGAATGCTATCAAATAGCAAATGTATAACACTAACGAGCTCTTTATTTGACCTTTTGAAGTTTGGGTTTTTTCTGTACTGTATTTTCCCAGCCCCTGTTGTCGCTCTTGGTTTTGGTGCCTGGCTGTGCTAACCCAGGAGCAATCCTTTCTTTGAATTCTTTTGGGATTTACTCCATTTGATGGTTCTGCTTTCTACCGCCTCATCACAATAAGACAGAGGAATTAAAGCATCTAAAATACGTGCTTGAAGTTCTGAAACTTTCTTGCATGAATGGAAGGGACTTTCCAAAACCCAGAATGTCCAAGTTTCTCTGAACACCTAGTTTTCTCCTTTCTTCTCCAGCTTTGAAATTAATGTCAATTCTCATAACAGTCCTATAGAGAGGTAGGACTGTATCTTGCTGCTTATCAACACTGAAAATGCTGAGGTAGTAAAATACTTTGGAGATTTTTGCCATGCTAGTCCCTTGCTTCTGAGTTCTGGGTTTGCTGTATAGACCATCTGCTCTAAGCATAGTGGATGTTAACACAAGAACAAAAACTTCTCAGCCAATTATTTTACTTTTTACCACAAAACAGTAAGATATTTTTCCCACCAAACCTCCATTTATGAGCAGCAGTTTTTATGAACTTGTTTTGATAGAATATGTTCTGATGTCATCTGTAATCCTTCATTTATTGGCAATGCTACAATTTTCAGAGCTACCTGAAGCTTTCTATTTGCAGCTATGACTTGCTGCTTTTAGAATCTGATGCCTTTGCATGGATGGATGTTTGCTTTAGAGCTGTTGGAAGGGAAGGAGGAGACTAAAATTAAGAAGTGGACGTTGTGGTCCCTTGCTTAAAACACATTCTCTAAGAGAATAAACGTTACATAAAGTTAGGGTTCCTCATAGCACAAACTGGTATTCGTTTCAAGACTGCAGTTTACAGGAAAGGAAATCACTTTGAGGCTAGCTCTTACTTGGGTCGTTGAAATTTTAAATTAGTATCTTCGTTGTTAGAGCATTTTTAAGAAGAATAGATTCAGAAACCATTCCCAAGACAGCACAAGGTAATGAACTTCTCTTTGCTGTGTAGTACATGAAGAAGCTTCACATGCAGGAAAGGGCTGTGGAAGAAGTGAAACTTGCTATTAAACCTTTTTACCAGAAGAGGGAGATTACAAAGGAGGAGTACAAGAACATTCTTCGGAAAGCAGTGCAGAAGGTAAGGTGAGGGTGAAATGGAGAGGAGGAGCTGTGAAGATGCTGCAGTGAGTGGCAGTACTTAGGGTTGCACTGGCCTGCTTCAGCAATTACGTGCTGTAATTGAGGAGCAGATCTTTGGCCTCTGACTCGCAGTGTTGTGGTGAAGCAGTAGTTGCTTTAAGCAGCACTGAGTGGTGCCATGGATGAAGGCTGTCAGACGCTTCCTTTGAGAAGACTGTTTTCAGTGGTCTGGAACATTGTGAAGCTTAAGTTGCTTGAGCTGAAATGTTCCATAGTACGTGCCTTGGGTGAGAATGGTCACATCTCTCTCATGAAGAACTTCAGCCAGCATTGTCAAGCTGTTTCTGATAAAGTGAGAAAATAACTTTGTGCATTAACTCCTGACCATCTGTAGTGTCCCTGAACTTTGGAAGATGGCCTTGCAATTTGGCTGATGTTGACTTTTGTCTCAAATCTTAGTGCTGACCAGATCGTGGCTAAAAAAAGACCTGATCAGCAGGTAAATGTTGTCTTGTGAGAGCAAGTAATGCTCCTGTGGTCAAGGCAGCTAAATGATACCCCAGAGAACTGTGTTCTCTCCCGCTCTGCATTCTTGCTATCACTGGGAAATTCTATCATAAATAAAAATTCCTGAGATAATGGCTGCAATTTCACATCTTTTGCGTGACCCGTGTGAACCTTAAGTGTGGTTTGTAGGAGAGCTGAGCAACACAATTGCTGCTGAAGTCACTGTGAACTCTTCTCTGAACACTGATAAAGTTCTTTGTAGGATCCATTCTCTTTTTCCCATATCTCAGAATGGGCCTTCAAAACTGCCAGATTCTTTTAATCTGAGCATTGTTTTCTCAAAACCATCAGAAAAATGGAAAATCAACACTTCCTTTGTTACCATATATTGTGTAAAACTGGCAGGATGGAAAAGTCCACAGTTAAAATGAGTAATTTTGCTTTCAGAGATGCTTCTGCATTTTGTTGGTGCTCTATAAATAAGGCCTGAGCCGTTTCTGCAGTGCTTGAAGTAAAATACTACTCTTATCCTCCTGAGTTTTCCACTCTGTGTCCTACTATAAGACTCGAGAGCCTGTGCAGGAATTGGTTCTCCTGGGAAGCTTAGGGCTTCTCTCTCATTTCTCTGTTGCCTGTCTGAACTACTGTAATACTGTTAATTGACAGAATGCCTTTTCTAATCCTCATAGATCTGCCACAGCAAAAGTGGAGAGATCAACCCTATGAAGGTAGCTAATCTGGTGAAGGCATATGTGGAAAAGTACAAACATATGAGGAAACATAAGAAATCAGATGGTGAAGATACACGTGAAGTAGAAAACTGAGAGCAAGCCACGGCCAGCAAGACTTGGACTGAATTTATTCTGGCTGCAAACACTGTGCCAGAGGGAATACTAGATCTGCAGTTGCATCTCATTGAATATAAAGTGCAGAGAAGCAAGATTATAATGGGACTTATCTGCGGAATTCTCTTTTGAATTGTTTCCATATGGGAATGAACTTGGGATTGGGTTTTTTTTTTTTTGGATTACCTACAGATGTAGAACTAAATAACAATCAGATGCCTCAGACCAGCAGAGTAATTCGAGGGGAAACACAGAAGAGATTAATGTTTGGGACTCCCGGATTGCTTCAGTTTTCAGGGTTACTTTGATCACATTTTTGGGCTGTGCACTTGTCTTGTTAAAAAGTTTGAAACTGGACACCACTTTTCATATACAGTATATTGCAAGCTGTATAGTTTCCCTTGTGTTTATTTATCAAAATATGGATTGTCTTTAGAAACTTCTGATTTAATACTTGAAATGTTGTATTTTTAGCCTGTTTGATGGTGAGCGAAGCTTTACTCGCTCTGTCATTTGGGGATTGCAGAAACGAGCTAACCTTTATAAACTGACTTCAGAAACACTGCTCAAGCTGTGGTGTTTATTTACGTTTTGTTGGAAGTATCTTGTTAGTGAGAAGTTCAGTTTGGGGTGGGAGACTGTGTTGCACTTCTGTAAATAATGCACTGATGGCTGGTTTTGTGTCTGCCTTTTAGGAAAAAAAAAAAAAAGAAACAAAAAACAAGCATTACGAATTTTCAGTAACAAGCTGGAGGGTTAAGGCTGAACTGATGTACAAAGCAGAAATGTGACAGAATTTATAAAGTTATTTTGAATGGTTTTAGTCCTATAGCAGGTGTCATTTGTTTGTCTTACAGCTGCCTCTTGCCCTGGCTATTCTGTGTAAACCTGCATGCGTGGCTCTTGCGTGAGGAATACTGTGTTTCTAGGAGAGGATTGGAGTTGGACAAGTAGTTGTTCCTCCTCCCCATGTAGGAGGACCAGTTTTCCTATCAAGACGCAAAGGTGTCCAGCACACATACTGACTTCATCTTGCTTTCCTTGTGCTCCCTGTCGCCAGTGTACTGCAGAGCAACTGATCTTTTAAGTGATCACCTGAAATAGTCACTTACAAATATGTTCAGCACCTTTGAACCTGACCAAAACCATCATTCCCCATCTAACCATGTTAGGGAGAAGACATTTAACAGGGAAGCTGAAAATAAGACCAGTAAATTATGACTTAGAAACTGGCTTTCCCTTCAACGGGAACTGAATGTACGTGGCCTGATGGACCAGATGGCAGCAGTGTGTCTGATGTGAGGGCTTTCCTAACCTCATAGAGTGCACGTGGAAACTGCCCTCTTCGAGGATAGTCTTGCTGCTTGCCTTCAAAGAGAAAACAGTTAGGCTCTCTGGGATGAGTTTTACAAAGCAAATAACTGCAGGCTTTTTTTTTTCCTGGTGAGTGTAGGAAGACTCACAAATTGCAATTTGAGCCCTTGCTGGTGTTCCTAATTTTTCAGTGAATTCTGATTTCACTTTTAAGATTTTTGTCTGTATACTGTAATTTTGGCTGTTTGGGGGACTAGTTATCTTTAAGCAAAACAAGCCCATATACCAGTACTGTTTGGACTGGCAAAGTGTTTCAGTCCCATCATTCACCATCCTACAGAAGTGTTTGTGGATATGCCCTGAGCGTTTTGGAGTTGATCTTCCTTGGCTCTGTTTGTTTCCTGTAGGAAAGCGCAGCCTGAATAGAGTAGGGGATTGATAGTTTTGGCCTTGCTTTGAAGATTTTGGAAGAAAGGCTCAAGACCACAGAAGAATAGCGGGAAGAGAAGCTTTAGTTTTAAAGCTAAACATGTAGCTAGAATTTATACCTAGCAGCTGGTTGTGGGGTTGTAAATACAAACACTGCAGATAGATTTCTTGACAACTTTCAGAAACTTTCATGGCACTATTGGTACAAGGACAAGAGAACATGATCTAGCTGTGAATAAGCTTAAGCTGAAACGTGGACACCTTTGGATGTGTCAGGAACAATTCTGGAATAACCTGCCTGCATGAGTGAGAAAGGGTAGGAGGTGTGAACACAAAGCTTGACCAAACAGTAGAAGCAACTACACTGTTGACTGGGCAGATAATGTCAGTCTGTTTTGTTCCTCAGACTGATTTGTTGTTTCAAATTCTTGGTTGGTGTTAGCCTTGAATTAGCAGTAAAGATAAGGTATTAGTGCATTATTGTAAGGACTGTTAAATTCAGTTACCTCTGCCCCTGCCATTGTCTGGAGGAGGAAGGCGGCTGACAGCTATACTCTCTGCTTGTGCTTTCCCCTGAAGTTACATGAACAAGAATAGTGGTTCTTTCATTCTGTTCACCATTAAATCCATCAAATTGTAAGCTGTAAGCTGCCCCTTGGGAGAGGCAATTGGAAACATATTTAAAAATACCTCTTCTAATGTGTTCTAGAAAAAGAAGTTTTTCTAGTACACTTGTATACATACTGCCTTTTTCTTTTTTTCCTTTCTGGTTGACCCTTTTGGATCAAATGCTGTGGCCTGTTAAGGGAAGAAATCTCATTTATTTAACATGTGCAGCAGTTTCATAGCAGCGTAACCTCATGTTAATGTCCTTTCCCTCCTCTGCAACAGCGGGAGCACCAGAAGCTCCTTTAGCAAAGGCAGGGAGGCTGCTGTTAAGGAGGTGGCTCAGGGCTATTCTGCCACCAGCTTTGCCTTGTAAGTGACCTCCGGAGCTGCTTGGCCAGGCCCCAGCCCTGCCAGGGAGGTTGGTGGGAGCTGCTCTGAGGATGGATGGAGAAAGAGAGGGTGGGGTTCCCAGGCAGAGCACGGGGAGGCGGGGAGCGAAACGAGAGGAGGAAACGAGAAAGGGAGAAGGAGCGACCGGGAGGATCTAGCGGGTGCCACGCTGCAGGGCCATGGCCCAGCCCAGAGCCTGTGAGTAGCTGCTCTGGCTCTTTGCTGCTCTGGCTTGGAGCAGTGTGGGGAGCCCTTTGATTTGCCTCTCCTCTGCCGGAGGAGACCGGGTGTCTGGGAGAGGGTGAAAGCTTGCTATCCCGCGGGGCTCCTTGCGTGCGGCAGGTTTAGGTGGTGGTGCCGAGAGCTGCTGAGTCGGTCCTGAGCCTGAGCAGGGTGCCTTGCGCAAGGGGAGGCCGTGCTCGGCATCAGCTGGTGAGGAAGTGAAACGAGGGACAGGAAAGCAAATCTGACCATGTTTTGTTCTAGTATGGTATGATCCCCATCCCATGTCCCCCTGATGTTCTCACCTGCAGACCTCTCTGCTCTATAAACACCCTTCTTTTGGGGATGTTCTCGACCATCACTGAGTCCCTTCTTGTGTGCCCGTCCTGCGGGGGACTCCACTGTCCCTGTGTGATTCCCCCGCTGTCCCGGGCCTGGGAGCCTCTCTGCGGGGAAGTGCAGCGCCCATCTGGAGCAGGGGAGGGATGTGAGAGAGGAAGTGTCTGAGCTTGCTAGCCCTGGCCTCAACACATCTCCCTGGCTGTGGTCGAGAGCCGAGGGTGGGCTGGGTGAGTTATTTGGAGAGCAGCTCTCCTGACATCAGCGCTGCCCTGCCAGCCCGCTGCTGGGACTAGAAACCTGGTGGTTTCAGGGTAGCTGCATCTGCAGCTGGAGCTCTCACAGTGCTTTCACGAGAGCAAAGCTGTTAACATGACACTTGGGTTGCAGGTCAATGTCTAGGGGGCCACCGTTTCTTCCTCTTGTCTTCAGGCCTGTGCCTTATCTTTGGTGCCTCTCTTGAGAGGACACAGGAGCTGCTCGAGCAGCAGCTGTGGTCATGCTGTTCAACCAGCTCCTGGGTTTTGCCTCTGCTTTTCTTTGGTGGCCAAAATGATCCCCAAAGTCATGCAGAGCACAAGGGAAAAAAAATGATCTGCAACCCAAAGGGTGAAAGCCTCTCCTAACCACCTTCCCTGTCCTGTGTGGCCAGGTCAGGAGCAGGAGGACAGTTTGCGTGAAGTGACTCTCTCCACACAGAGGCTGCGCGTGCTGCCTCCAGCAGTCCTGAGCAACCCCGCGCTGGAGAGCCTCGACCTTGACAGGAACAAGCTCAGGACCATCACTGGCATTTCTAAGCTTTGTAACCTGAAGAAGCTGATACTGTCCAAGAATGAGATTGTGGACTTTCCCAGTGAAATCCAGAGCCTGGTCTGTTTAGAGAAGCTTGAGCTGAACCAGAATCAAATCCGTGTCATCCCGGAGGGGGTTTTCTCCCATCTCCCCAGGCTTAAACACCTGCGGCTGAACAACAACCGTCTTGGTGCCCTCCCCAGGGATCTGGCAGCTTGTCAGAACAGCCTCCAATACCTCAACATTTCCAACAACCTGTTCCGGACCTTCCCCCAGCCTGTCCTGCAGCTGGTACGCTTACAGGAGCTCCATGTGCAGAACAATGCCCTTCGCCAGCTCCCTAGGGAGCTCTTCCAGGGGCAGTCCCTGAAAATGTTCAAGGCCAATGGGAACCCCCTCCGGGAGCCGCCCAGTGAAGTGTGTGCTGGTGGCATCCAGCAGATCCAGAATTATTTCATCCAGCTTCAACACAGTTTGGGACAGGAGGATAAGAGGGTCAAGACCATGTTCCTGGGAGCTTCACTGGCAGGGAAGTCTACCATCTGTAAAAGCCTAAAGCAAGGGCAAACCAAACTGGTGCCCAAGGAAGAGCGGACGGTTGGGATAGAGATCAGTGAGTTCCGGATCGAGGACTTCACTTTTCTCTTCTGGGACTTCGCTGGCCAGCTGGAGTACTACATGACCCACCACGTGTTCATCACCCCACAGGCACTTGTCATCCTTGTCATCAATCTCCACATGTAAGTATTGAGCTGGTTTGGATTCAAAGTGGAGCGTGAGAAAACAGGGGCTGGGGAAGCTTTCCTCTATGCAGGTTCACACCATTTCCATTGGACCTCGATGCCTGGTCTTTTCACTGCTGGAGTAGTTGGCTCTCCCCCTCCCCCTTTTTGAATATCACACTTTTAATTAAGCTACTATATCTGTCGTTGTCTTACCAAAGCCCTCTGGTTTGAGGGATTAGAGGAGCATTAACACCTCATTGATGCCCATCTAAATGGCTTTCCTTTCTGCCCTGGAAGTACCTCCATGAGCCCTCCTGTATCTTGTGGTGCTCTCTGAACGTGGAGGAAGCATCAGGCTTGGGCTTTGTGGGACAGAGAGACGCTCCCATCCACAGCAGGGACAGACTCTGCTACACCCCATAGCTTAAACTGGCTTATCTTAAGGATGGGAAACTTAAGGATGAGCTTGGATACAGCCCATGACGGTTTAGGGAGATCAGAGATGTTCTTCAGTAAGCCCCTGGGACAGCACAGGGTGCGTGGTCAGGCCCATGCTGGTGGAGGGTTAGACGTGAACTTGGGTTTTTCTTTCTCTCCCCAGGTACCAAACTAATGACAAGACTTTCAAGGAGCTTGTTGGTTTCTGGATCAACAATCTGTCCATGCGAGTCCCAAACTCAGTGGTGCTTCCCGTGGGAACCCATGTGGACTGCTGCCGGGAGGAGGAGGTGGAGGAGAAGAGGCACGACATCATGACCAAGATCACGGCCATGCTGGCAGAGAGAAAAAGCAACCTCGCTCACTTCATTGACAACCTGGAGGGTATTGAGGAGCCCGAGTTTTACGTGGACCAGTGGGAGAGGCTGAAGGAGATGGAGAGCTGCACATTAACCGTAGGGCTGAGATGATTGTCGTTCCTTGCTGTCTGTGGCCCCTGTTGTCTCTGGCAGTCCCGTGGGCTGCTGGTGATGATTACCTGGTGCTAATGCATCAAGCTGCTACTGCAGCTGCTCCCCAGGGTTGGGGTGGACATTGTAACCCCAGGCCATGACCTGCTGGATCCTTGTCCCTGCTTGGTGACGGGCATCTCCTCCTGTGGCTTGTAGCAAGTGCCTGGGGAGGAGCGTGAGGGGGCATTTACCATCCCTGGGTGATTTCCCAGGAACTGCTGCAGATCAAGGTGTGAGGGAAGTGCCCTCTGAAGCTGAGCCAGTGGTGTGTCCCACCCTTGGTGACCTCCTTTACTTCACAGGCTCCTCTGGATGCGCTTTCTCTCTTCCAGATCTTAAACTTAGTTGCTGTCAACTGCACGGATCACCGTGATATCAAAAAGCTTGAGGCCACTATTCTGGAGCATGTGAAGAATGAGGAGCTTTTCCCTGAGGTCGTCCGAGTGCTGCCACCCGTCTACAGGCAGGTGGAAGCTGCCATTGTGGCTGTTGCGCAGAGCGAGGAGATGGCAGGCCACGGTGAGTGCTCTGTCAGCCCCACCACACCTTCTGGGGAGGCCCTGCTGCCCTGCGCCGGGGACGGGCTCGCTGGTGCTTGCTGCACCTTTTGGCCCCACTCACATGATGGTGGATCGCTGCTGAAGGCTTTGCAGTGTTACTGCTGGCGCGTGATGTGTTACTGCCTGGGGGCCTGGGGAAAAACACCAGGAAAGGTCGAGTGTGTCTTCACCAACAGCTACCAACCTGTGGCTGGAGCTACCCTGAGCTGGCCACGGCAGCAGGTTTGTTTCTTTCCAGTAAGGTGGTTCTTTCTCCCCTTTTCCCTGTATAAGCGATTAAAAAAATCTTGCAGGAAGGAGCTTCCTTTAATGCTTCCGTGTAGTTTCCAAACCTACGTCCTGCTAACACTGTTTAATGGCCCCTACCCCTTCCCAGCCCTGTCCGCATGTCTCCTATGACCTAGCAGGACTAGCAGGCGGCCCTGGCTCTTCACTTACGTACCTAAAGCAGGTATGAACACCTCCAGTGCCCGGTGTCATCTCTGGCTTTTCGTGGCCACTGTGGGGTTAGAGGATGGGGAGAAAATCCTTTTCTTTTGTCACCTGTCTTGCTGTGTGACTAAATGACAATCTGAGGTTTAACTGACAATCTAAGGTTTTCTGGCTGGAAACAAACCTGCTACCTCAAACAAATGAAAAAACCTAGTACTAGCCTCATTTTTCAGATGCCCTTGGCAGGCTGTTGGCACTGTTCAGGTAAGGCAAGACCATGGGTGGCAGCAGGACAGCTGAGGATGGGCCACAGCCAGCCGGCATCCTGCTGGTCCCAGCTGCTTCCCCAGGGATGGTGATGGGTGACGTTGGGTGCTGCTGGTGTTTGTTGGCTCTCTGAAGCACCTGCCTTTGAATGCTGGTGTCAGAGATACGTGCTGAGCTCCAGAATCTCCCTCTAGGCATGATGGACCTCCAGTACCTGCTCAGCAAACTCTCCAAGTGTGAGCACCTGGCCAACCTGGGCAGAGAACTTCTCCAGGACATCTTGCGGTACCTCCACCGCATTGGGCTGATAGTGTGGTATGAGGAAATCGAGCACCTGGAAAGCACTGTTTTTCTCCAGCCTACCTTCCTAATAACTATGTTCAAGGTGAGTGAGGGCATCAGGACCATCGCCTCTGCAGGGCCCAAGCTCTACAGCTTTGCTGGGATCCTCTCACTGCCACCTCTTCTCTTCCTGCCCAGCTCCTTGTGAGGTACCGCCTAGTCCAGCAGCTTGAGAGCATCTCTCTGGACACGCTGATCGGGGAACGTGCCACCATCAGAGACAGGTCCAACTGGGTGTGGACCTTCAAGTCAAAGGCAATGCTGTGCCACCAGGCTGTGCGTGCCTTGGTGAAGCACCAGCTCTGTTTAGAAGGGATGTGGGACGTCTTTGAGGAAATCATGAGTCACAGGCCCCACAGAGGGAGAGGGAAGCTCTTCAGTCTCCTGGAGCACTTTGAGCTCTGTCTGGAGGTGAGGCATGCCAAAGCACTCAACCCACAGGCCAGCGAGTTCGTGCCTGGGAAACCGTGGGAGACCACACGGGGCCAAGGCGAGTCCTGGTACTTGTTCCCAACCTATCTGAACCAGACCGAAGAAGTGTCCGAGGTGTGGGGAGGAGATCACCCCGAGGACCTCCACATTCGTGCCTATTTCTCACCCGAAATACCTGAGGGCTTCTTCCAGAGGTAAGCAGTGGTTTCCAGCCCTCAGTGAGGTTGCGTGGTTCAGGGTTTGCTCGGTGCAGCACCAGTATAACCTTGGCTGTTAAGACTATATCAGCTGAGGCTTGAGGCTGGGACTCAGGAGACCAGAGCGGCTTCTCAGCTCTGCCACAGACATCTGGAGCCGTGGATGAAGCATTTTGATGTTCACTGCCTGGATGTGAGCAAGGACCATGCTCCTTCTGGTTCACCTTCCATCCAGGGTAGTTTTTGGCCAGTCTGTGCCCGTCCAGGCAGTCAGGGGTCTCCCAGTCCCACCTGAGGATGGCCCAGTTTCTAGGAGTGCTGGGACTGTTCCAGTTTCTGGAAGGTCTCCTGTCCTTGTGGGGTTCTTGACTTGTGGCCAGAGTTTTACCCGATGGCCAACTCTGGAAGCAGCTCTTGGCTTAAGAGGCTGATCCTGCTGCTTGAGCTTTCAGTAGGGCAGGGTCCTCATTTGGTGCCTGCCTCTGTTTCTACTAAAACTGTGTTCATATTTTTCAAGGCCACCTGATGCTATGCTTTCTCCCAGTGTTAGAGATAAGCAGGCTGGAGGGTGGTGAAAGCCATGGGCATTTTCCCTGCAGGTTCCTGGTGAAAGCTTGCTCCTTCTATTCCACGCATTGGGTGGCCAAGGCAACCTGCCTGCTCATATGCAACGGCAAACCTCTGCTGATAAAAGAGAATAACGAGAGGGCCTACAGCTACCTGGAGCTCCGGTGCAGAAAGCCAGTAGGAAGGACAGGTGAGGATCACATCCTTATTTCATCAGACCTGTGCTCCAGACCCTGCCCCAGCTCCGTTGCCCTTCTCTGGCCACGCTCGAGTCATTCAATGGCCTTTTTGGGGTGAGGGGCCCAAAACTTAGTCTGCCTGGGGTCCACCAGCAGTTCGATTAAAGTTTTCCTCGTTCTCCATGCAACCTGGTCAGGATTCCTCTCAAGGTGTCACATGAAAGTGGAAAGTCAAGTTTTCAATTTCCTGAAGCAAATGGATCATCTTCCCCATAAGGTCCCAGTAGAGTATGGTCTCAGGCTGGGTCTCCAAGGAATAAGCAAAAGGTCCACCTGAGTTGGGGAGCTCTTCCAGCATATCTTTAAATGCCCTTTGGAGGCTGAAAGGCCTTGGTTAACTTGAGGAATTGGAGCTGGTCCAACTGTTCTGGCTGTGGGCTGGAAGCAGAGTCACATCACCACAGTGTCTCTCGGACTGTCACAGCTGGGTGGCTGTGAGTAAGCGACATTATTTTTTTTGCACGGAAGGTTTCCAGTTTGCCTGGGACTTCCTCATAGCAGTTGTGTCCATCGTCCAGAAGCTCCATGAGAAGTGGCCAGGGCTGCACGTGTGCGTGAAGACACCCTGCCGAACGGCCGGCTGTCCCGCGGAGCTCATCTGGCCAGACATGGATGGCACAAACGCCACGTACGTACGTGAGGAGCCCCCCCCCAAGCCCAGGGCTGGGGGGTTGCTACTGCGATGCTGGTGGGGCTGGTCAGCTTCCAAAAGCTGTGTGAATTTAGTTTTGAAACTCACCGGGCATTCTCACATTGTCCTCCTGAGCACAGCAACCTGTGCCCCATGTGCCATTAGCATTTATTTGTGTGGGAAAATCAAGCGTGGAAAGGTGAAAAAGTTGGGACTCGGGGACTCAGGCACATGATGGCTACTCTGGGCTGGTGCCCACATCTCCCCTGTTTCATGAGGAGCTGAAGGTGCTACCTGGGAAGGCAGCAGCTGTCCCACAGGAGGCAGGACCTCGGGTCAGGGTGGAAGAAGGGAGCCTCCTCCATCACCTTGGCATCATCTTCCATGGGAAGTGCTGAGGGCAGCTCCTGCTCCTTCCTCGTGGGGCTTTTTCCTCCACAGGATGAAGGAAGATGTTAAAACCTGTGGGACGTGTGGGCACCGCTTTGGCACAGAGCTGCTCCTGCCCAAAGGTGAGCCAGATACTCCTGGGTTTGCACCACAGCAGTGCTCAGGGCAGGGAGGAGGGTTGAGGGTTTCTTGGAGCTGAGGTGCTGATGGTGTCCCCCATCCCCACAGTGCCCAGGCAGCTGGAGGAGCCCCCGGCGCAGCCCTCAGCTCACTATTATGTGACAAGCTACGGGACCACCACCTTTGGGCCCAGCAGCATCCATGTCAATCGGCAGGTAAGGAGGCTGCCCCCTCCCCTTGCCCACGGCCCAGGCTCATCTTCTCCCCTTGCTCCTGATATGAGGAGGGGCAGCTGTGTCCAGCCTGGGGAGGGGACACCCCGTCTCCCTGAGACACCACCCTTTGCTCTGGGTGCTTTCATGTTGTAGTTACTGCCTTATTTTTCCAGAACATCTCAAGTGAGTAACTCTGGACCAGTGGGGAGGTGCCCACAACTCGAAGGAAGAATTCTGTTTAACCAAAGCCAAGCTGTCCTCAACACGCTTTGCTTGAGAGTCGTGTTTGCACCCTTAACACACAGAAATAAATGCATCCCTTCCAGCACAGGCAGTCACCTCGTTTGCACAACTCCAAGGGGAAGGGGCTTGGAGCTTTGCTGGGCTAAGGCTGGCCATGAACCCCTGTGGGTTTGGGGGATGGAGGGGGTGAAGGTCTCAGACTGTTAGAGGGGGCAGATGTCCAGGCAACATCAGCAAGATAGAAAGCACCTTTTATATATATATATATATATATATATTTATACTTAGAAAACTTAAGAAAATAACATCACTCCACAAAAACACTCATTTTAGCAGCTGAGGGAGGGGGAAAAGCAACGTGTCAGCTCTGGGCCAGGCCCCTGAAGCTGTCCTTGGGGTGGGGAAAGGACCCCACCGCAGCCTTCCCTGGGTGATGCTGGTTTTCACGGTCCCCGACGCCCAGGGGTCCCCTAAGGGCTGGTGCCCGTCCCTGGGGGGGGCATGGAGTGTATGTGGGTCAGTCCACCTGCATGTTGTACTGCTCGATCAGCTCGAAGAGGCTGAAGGAGTCGGAGAGCTGGAGGCTGACGGTGCCGCTGTCAAGGGAGGAGGCTCCCTCCCGCAGCACCTGCTCGTACCAGTACTCGCAGAACTTGGGCACCAGCTGCAGCAGCAAAGGGGCAGGGTTAGGGGCAGCTGCCTGATGTGGGTGTAACACCCTGCGTGGCCCCATATTCCTGGAGAGGAGGAAGGAGAGTGCAGGGCACCCTCTATCTCCCAGAGCTCCTGAAGGTCCCCATGCCTGGGCAGCTGTCACCCTCCCAAGCCCCCAAGGGTCCCCTGACCCAGGCAGCTGGCCCCTGTCTGGGGGGGCCCTCCCTGGACTCCTGGCACCCAAGGGTCCCCTCTCCAGGTACCTATGTCCCCCTCCATATTTCTCCTGCTCCCCAAGTGTCCCCCTCCCTGGGCACCCAGCCCCCCCATCTCCCCTGGTCTCCAAGGGTCCCCCTCAGGCACCCCATCTCTCTCAGCCCCCAAGGTCTCCCCTCCTTTGGCACCCAGCCCCCCACCATGTCCCTGGACACCGAGGGTCCCCCTCCTTGTGCTCCAAGACTCCCACCTCCACTGGACATCCAGGCCCCTGGGTCCCCCTGACCCCAAGGGTCCCCCTCCTCAGACACCCAGACCCCCACCTCCCTTGCCCCCAAGGGTCTTCCCCTCCCCAGGCAGCAGTGGGACAGGGGTGGATGCTGGTCCCTGCACCTTGACCAGGATGAGCTTGGACTCCTTGGGCTTGGCCTTGGCGAAGGACTGCCCGAAGCAGAGGTAGATGGTGAAGTCAGGAGACCGCCGCCTTTGGCCATTGCGGAAGTCCCTCAGCTCTATGAGATAAGACAGGGCTCAGTTTTGGGGTAAACCCAGGGGACACAGAGGAGGTGGGTGGGTCTGGATGTTTGTGACACCCTGGAGCGGGCTCCCACAAGCCCCCAAACCAGGATACTCCTGCCCACCTGTGCAAAATTCATTGAAGTCAAAGATGGGAGTCTCCTGATCCCGGAAGAGCAGGTTGGGTGGGGGCCCCCCAACAGCCTCAAGCTGCTGGGACAGGGCCCAGAAGACTTTACACTTCTTCAGGCGGGTGGCAAAGAGCTTGCGGGCACGTTGCTCCAGCTGCAGCCCCGCGCTCCCCAGCAGCTTCTCGGTGAAGCGCCGCTGCTTCCTGTCGGCCATCTCGTCGGGGCTGGGGAAGCGCACCAGGCGCCCGGGGCGCTCAGCCACTGCTGGGTCGGAGGGCTCGTACACCAGCAGGCACTGCCTGCCCCCCACCTCCTCCTGGTGGAAGAGCTTCCCCCGGTAGTAGATGCTGACATCCAGGACGGGGATGATGCCATCTGCACCAGGCAATCATCAGCAGCCGTATTCCCCCAAACCCAAATGCTTACGCTCCCCAAAACACCCCCTTGAGTGTTAATAATCATAGCTATTAGTATTAATAATTATAAAAATGTTCATCTATGTAAGCTATCTTAATGCTTATCTGTCTTACCTATGAGCTTCAACAAGGCCAAGCGCCAGGACCTGCACTTGGGCCACAACCACCCCCTGCATGGCTACAGGCTCGGGGAGGGGTGGCTGGAGCTGTCTGGGGGAGAAGGATCTGGGGGTTCTCATTGACAAGCAGCTGACCATGAGCCAGCAGTGTGCCCGGGTGGCCAAGAAAGCCAACGGCATCCTGGCTTGTGTCAGCAATAGTGTGACCAGCAGGGAGGTGACAGTCCCTCTGTGCTCTGCACTGGTGAGGCCACACCTGGAGGGTTGTGTCCAGTTTGGGCACCTCAATATGAGAGAGATCTCGAGGAGCTGGAGCGAGTGCAGAGGAGGGCAACGAGGCTGGGGAAGGGCCTGGAGAATAAATCCTGTGAGGAGCCTTGAAGGAGCTGGGAGTGTTCAGCATGAGGAGGAGAAGGCCAAGGGGAGACCTCATCCCTCTCTGCAGCTCCTGACAGGACATTGCAGAGAGGCTGGGGCTGGGCTCTGCTCACAGGGGATTAGTGACAGAACAAGGGGGAACGGCTTCAAACTGCAACAGGGGAGGGTCAGGCTGGACATGAGGAAAAAATGTTCCCAGAAAGAGTGGTCAGAGAGTGGAATAGGCTGCCCAGAAAGGGGGGGAGTCCCCATCCCTGGGTGTGTTTAAGGGCCATTTGGATGAGCTGCAGGGGGATGTGGGGTAGGGGAGAACTTTGTAGAGTCAGGCTGAGGGTTGGACTCGATGATCCCAAGGGGCTTTTCCAGCCTGAATGATTCTGTGATTCTATGGCTATTAATAATTAATAACCCTCACCTGTGTTCTCCTCCACCGGCGGCGGTGGCGGGCTGGCAGCAGGGGTAAAGAGCATCGCCTCCCCTGGGGACGCCACGAGGGCTGTGACCTCCGGCGGGGGACACGGCCCTGCCACGGCCCCTACGGCAGCAGACAGGCAGCGTCAGCATCGCGATTCAGAGTGCAGTGGGGTGGGGGGTGCTTTGGCACAGAGCAGGGGGGGCAGGTGGCAGCTCCCCGGCCTCTTCCCCACCCCATTACAGCATTCCTGCACCCAGGGCTGGTCCCACCCCACAGCACCCACCTTGCTCCCCCAGCAGCATGGGGTCCAGGGGACCATAGGCACCCAAGGGTGGCTGCTCCGCTGCGGGTACCCATTGCTGGAACGCCGATGGGGGGAGGCAGCTGTTTAGTCTGGGCTCTGGGTGAGGCTGGAGCAAGGTGTCCTGGTGGTGGGTGTACCCTGCAGAGAAATCACCTGTGGGAAGGGGCTGGGGTCACCCCTGCATGGGGTCACCCCCCCGGCACCCTGTGAGCATGGCCGGTCTCACCTGCAGGCGCCCAGGATGGGTCCGAGGGACCGAGGTCACGGGGGGAGATGTCACACTGCTGCAGCACCCACTGCAGCATCTCCAGGTCCTCCAGCGTCGGGGACTGGGGGGGGACCGTGCTGCCTGCGGGGGGGCACAGCAGGTGGGAGGTCTCACAACCCCAAAACCAGCCCCAGCTGAGCCTACCAGAGTGCCCCCTCCCAAAATAAAAAAGCAAACGGGGGACTAGCACCTACCTGGGGGAGCAACTTCTGGGGCCACATCTCGGGTTTCGAGCTGCAGCTGCAAAGGGAAGCGGCGTGGGGGGGTGTCTTACCGCTGTGGATGGGGGGGACCCAGCCTCCCCCATCCCATGTTTTGGCCAGGTGCTGGGCTCCAGCTTGGGAGCCCCCCAAGGACACGGGGGTGCAACGCCTGAGCAGTGGCAGTGGGGGCCCCCCAGCCTGCCGTGCCCACCCCGTTACCTGCGGCTGCTGGTCCACCGCCAGACCAGGGCTGGTGAAATCCCCCTCCTCGCCGTGACAGAGGGCGTCTGGAAGCAGAGAAGAGTGAGCGGGGCGCCCCGAGATCACCTGCTGCACCCCCCCCCCCC
>NW_020799102.1:9133758-9136454 GCF_003259725.1 Athene cunicularia | reverse complement strand
TTTTTTTTAAATTAATTTAAATATACATTTGAAACACAAACACCAAGCAAGAGCCTGGAGAAAAAAAGCAAAAAGAAGGAATGAGAAGTGAATTCGACCAGTTTAATTTAAACACCAAAGTCAGGTGGATTGCACCAAATGGAATAAATAATGGAGAAGATCATGCTGGGTTGGTAGATCTCACACTGACGATCATTTAAAACTAGAATTAATTACACAGCCCAAGAGAGTACTGAAGGAGGAAGTGCTCTGACAAGCGATGGTAGGTGGGGCAGTGTCCCTTTGGCAGAGCGGGCTGTAGGTGTGGGTTTGTCCCCTGACACCCAGCAACAATCACCACCCCAAGAGCAAGCGGGACGAGGAGTTTCTGTGATCGAGAGGACTCGACCCTGTCACCATGTACACACTGACAGCTCCTCGCGTGGGGTGCAGGAATCCTCCGCTTCAGCACCGTCTGGCTCCAAACACGCCCAAGTCAAACATCAAAACACAACCAGACCTTGTGTTTGCAGTGTGCAAAGTGAGCACACAGGTTTCTAGCGCAGCTCCCCGAGGTCTCATGCACCTGGGGCCAGGCTGGGAAGAAAAAAAAACCAAACAAACTCTCAACCAGCTAATCTAAACCTGCAGCCACCACTTTATCACCCCAGGGGTGGGCAGGCTGAAGGAATGTAAGTGGTTTCTTGTTGCTTGGTTTTCCCACCCCATAACCCCTGTGTTTAAAAAAACCCAACAAAACAAACACAAAATAACTTGATCCCAAGTTCCTCTCCCACCTCTGCCTGTAGCCAAGGAATGAAGCACCTTCGGAGGTTAGTGTGATCCCAGACATGTTCCCTACAAAGCAGACATCTCACCTCTGCACCTCACCTGGATGTGCCTGTGACATCTAGTTAGGAGGGACATCCCTTTGCTTTAAATCAAAAATAATTACAAGATCAATAATAATTATTCCCTTTCCCTTCCTCTGATCTTCAAGAAGTTCATCTAAGTCCGACTCATTTTTGAGAAAGGGAGAAAGGAGGGGTGAATGTTTCCAGGCCAAGGAACTTGCCGAGACCACGTCCCCTCGGCATCCCCGCGCGAACCCTTTGTGCTGTTGCTCTGACATCAATCGACACTGATGATGAACACGGGGATAAATTCAGCGCTGCAGTGGGCAGGAGGGCACACGGCTAGGCACGGTGCTTAGGGAGCATGTCCAGCAGGAACTCTGCGATGCCGAGGAAGTAGACGACTTGTGCGATGCCGAAGAGAGGAGCGATGACCAGGGCTCGGCAGTACGCCCCTTTCAGGAAGGCCATGGGACCTTCCTTCTGCCAGATCTTCCTAGGGAGGAACGGCACAGACAGGTAAGTGTCCATCCCATCCCTCCACCACGCCCAGAGAGCCTCTGCCCATGCCTCCCAGACCACAGATTAGCAAGGGGTGAGAGGAGAGTGGGCTGGGGACAGCCCATGCAGACAGTGCTCCTGCAGCCGCTGCTCAGAGCAGCCCTGGGAGGGATACAAGGCTTTGTGCTGTAGGATTTTCAGGCAACAGGGCCTTGGGAGACACAACCACGGCATTGCCTCCCTTTGCAGAAATAAAAAGTCAGTGTTATGACTGCTGGGGTTTGGACAGAAGCATTTAAATATAAATGCAATATCTGCCCTGCTCAAGACAGGAAGAATTTCTATTTTATGTACCTATATATATGAACAGTATATATCTGGCCATAGATCTATCTGTCCCTAGAGACAGATAAAAGCACAGGTTCAGAGGGAACCTGAAACAGAGAAGCTGCTGGCTGGGTCTAGAAGCTGCCCTGGCAGCAGGCAGCAGCAGCTGCCGTATGGCTGACATGGTGATCTGCTTCACCAGGGTCTTACTTGGTGCAGTCCAGGATCCCTGAGTAGGTGTCCTCGTTCACTCCTCTCTGCAAGGACTGCAGCCGCGTTTTGATCACTGGAGAGAAAGAGAAGAGAGACAGTGGTGAGCACTGGGAATGCAGCATGCTCTTCAGCAGGTGAGAGCCACCCTGAGAGTGTTGTCTCTGAAACAGCCAAAATGAGATCACCAAAACCAGACTGCTGTTGTATTTGTCAGCAAAACAGGGGAAAACAAACCCATTCCTTTAGAAATGGATAAAAGAAAACCACAGCCACCCAAAACTCAACCCCTGCCCTCACTGTGACCAAGGTTTCCAAGGGTGACTTAAGCTTTAAATGTTTATTTAAAGTGCATTTAAATTCCGGTATCTTTCTGCAAAATGGGAATTGATTTTCAAATACTCAGCTTCTTCTGGAGGAAGTATTTGAAGTACACCAAGCTGGTCTTACATTTCTTCACACTTTGGAGCGTGTGCAACGTTGGGGAGAGAGGATTTACTTTCCAGTGTTTTTCACAGCAGTGAAACTGAGGTGGTGTTTAAGGCAGATGCTGTGGGGCAGGATAAAAGGCCACAGATCTGAGGCTCCCTCTGGTTGTCTGTGACCATATGCATGTAAATGGTCTGTGTGCTGTCACTCCACATGGAAATTAGCCTTTTCAGGGGCATGTTCGCAGCCATTCCTGCAAAGAATGACTGAAATGAATGACATCCTCTTCCTGACTTACCCAGGAGTACTGCTGCGGCCAAAGGTATTGCTCAGGCAGAAGGAAACCTCATCTGAGCTGGAGGCAGCTCCGTCAGCAGAGCTCCCCTCCTGCACCTC
>NW_020799102.1:9085708-9133708 GCF_003259725.1 Athene cunicularia | reverse complement strand
GGCATCCTGGCTTGTGTCAGCACTGGCGTGGCCAGCAGGGACAGGGAAGGGATCTGAGCCCTGGGCTCGGCACAGGTGAGGCCACATCTCGATGGGTGGGTTCAGTTTTGGGCCCCTCACCCCAAAAAGGCCATTGAATGACTCGAGCGTGGCCAGAGAAGGGCAACGGAGCTGGGGCAGGGTCTGGAGCACAGGTCTGCTGGGGAGTGGCTGAGGGAACTGGGGGGGTTTAGTCTGGAGAAGAGGAGGCTGAGGGGAGACCTCCTGGCCCTCTGCAACTCCCTGCCAGGAGGGGGCAGAGAGGGGGGATGAGTCTCTGGAGCCAAGGAGCCAGCGCCAGGCCCCGAGGGAATGGCCTCAAGCTGCCCAGGGCAGGGTCAGGCTGGCTCTGAGGAAGGATTTCTGTGCAGAAGGGGCTGTTGGGCGTTGGAATGGGCTGCCCAGGGCAGGGGGGGGAGTCCCCATCCCTGGAGGTGTTGAAGAGCCGGGTTGACCCAGCACTGAGGGACCTGGTGGAGTTGGGAATGGTCAGTGCTGGGTTAGCAGTTGGACTGGATGATCTTCAAGGTCCTTTCCAACCTAGTTGATTTTGTGATTCAGAGGTCAATTGTTTTGTCCACTTTTGTTTATATCCTGCTCCCCAGCCCATTGGGTGCTGCTTTAGCCCTGCCTTTGTTAAAGCTAGAGGAGAGTAACTCTGTGAAAGCCCAGGTAAAGTGTCAGAGCAGGCACCTGTCCTTATATCCAACACACTCCAAGGGCCAGAACCCGTGTCACACTTTGGAGATTCACACTGACAGCTTTGCTTTGCTAGCTCACAAGGACTTCTCTACAGTGCTAAAATATAGACCATGAGGGAGACAAAACCCTTCCACAGAAAGCAGCAGAATTAAATCTTCCAGGAACAGAAAAGCAGCCTTCCTCAAAATCTGTGCATGAAAACCAACACAAATCAAACCCAGACCCCCTGAAGCCAACACCCACTTTGTAGGTTTATCCCCTGGATGGCTGGTGCTTTAGCTTCAGGACTGGGAACACTGGTGCCCTGTCTTCCACCATCCTACCTTAGCAGCGTGGCTCCCAGGCCCTTGTAGAGTCCCGCGATGCCTTTGCTCCGCAGCAGCTCCCTCGTTATCTGTGTTGCTGTGGGGCGCCTTTCCACCGCCGGCTCGGCCGCCCCCGCCCCAGAGGAAGAGGAGAGCTGGGCCTGTGCTGCCATCAGCTTCTTCTGCGCCGCTGGCGAGGAGCAGAGAGAGCACTGGTCTGCAAGAGGCTCAACAGCAGTCTCTCGCTGCCCGGTGCCACGGGACAAGGAGGAAGAGGCAGATCTCCACATGCACCAAACCACGCAGCCCAAGGCCAGCCGGGTGCCCTGCAAGCTTTTGCTCCCAGTCTGGCATCTCCCTCAGCATGAGAGGTCTCAGCGTGTCCCAGTGCCGGAGCTGGCTGTGCCACAGCACAACGCTGTCTGCTGCACTCTCCTGCCGACTAGGTTTTACCTAAGCAGAAGCAGCCTGTCACACACGACCTCCACAGCGCGGAGAAAAGGAGATGCTGTGAGCAGGCAGCTGTCAGTACGTAGCTTCCAGCTATGCCCCCGAGCCCCTGGCAGAACAAACTAACAATACTCATAAACAAGAGAGGTTCAAAAGTTCTGTTCTTTGCATCCTTCCCCTGAAAGCAATCATTAACCTGGGGAGCTCCTCAGCCACATTTGTGTTTTCTCCCAGCCTTTCCAAACTGCTGCATTTCTGCTCTTTGGCCAGAAGATGGAGAGCACATCAACCCGTAGGCAAGCCTTTGGCTGCCACCAGCACACCACAGAGAACAATCTGTTTACAGCAGTGAAAACCTCTTCTGAACCCTCAAACCATGGATTAATTCCCTCAAAACATTTTAAAATAATACGCACAAAGAGGATAAGGTCTGCATTAAAACCAGCAAAGACAGGAAAGAAAAAGTAAATCCATGATTATTCAAGAATGCCAAGTCAAAGGAGAGATTAAAGGGCAAATTGGCCCATTTTCCAGGAGCCATAAACGTGGTATCTAAGTGTCATGCAGAGCTCCTGGGGAATGAGGTCATAACCTGGGCTGATCTCTGGAAGAGATTAAGGCAATAGCAAACAGCCTTTCCCCCCAGAGTCTCCATGGCAGACTCTGGTCTCCCTTCTCACCAGGAATACCCCACAGTGTTTCAGCCAAAAGGCTCACTCCCTCCTGCCTCTGCCTGCCAGCTCCTGCCCACAGCCTCAAGAGCCTGATCCTAAACCTCTTCCAAAGTCAGTGTACTGGGAAAATTTTATTTACTCTCAATAGAGACAGCTGCTGCTTTTGTCAGGGGGGAGAGAGAGAGAGAGGGAAGACAAGTCATTTGGAAAGGATGTATCCCTTGGGAAGCTGTTAGGGAGGTGCTACAGAGGGGCAGAAGAGAGAGAACAGACACCAGAAAACATGGAGATGGAGGAAGCACCACAGGAAAAGCACTGGAGGATGTTAATCCCTTCCTGGGTTCACAGTAACTAACAAGTTTTAAACACTCACAAGCTAACCACCCAGTCATCTCCTGTCTGTCTCTACCAGCAGCATTTGCTGTTTCACTTGCCAAGCCTATTGCTTTGAGCAAAAATAACCCATCACCCTTTGTAACTGCAACCTCTGCTAAGCCAAGTGAGCAAAGTGTGGGCAGAAATGAGCTGGGAAGATGAGAAACTTCTGCTACAGCCTGAGATACCTCTGCCTTGGGAGAGCAGGGAGAAAGAAAAGGGTTTTCTCTGCTCATTCCCTCCCTTGCTGCCTTGACAGCTCAGTCCCAGCCCCCCCCGCCGCCCGCTGGCTCAGCACACAGGGAAGGGAAGCCCACGTACCAATTCGCCCTGCATCCTGCAGCTGGATTTTGAGCATCTCCATGGGAGTGGTGACAATCACCTGGCAGGTACCCGCACCGCAGCCTGCCAGCATCTCCCTCAGCAGCGTCAGCTTTTTCCTGCCCAAAGAAAAGAGAGGAAAAAAAGTCATTCAGAGGAGGTGGCCTGTCTGGGGCAGCTGGGTGCAGGGGCTTAGGCACCCCTCTGACCCTGGGGATTACAGAAGAGGCAGCCTGGGGGGCGGGAGAACCTGCTAGGCTTGACAGTTCAGCATAGCCCAGGCCTAGTATCTCTGCCAGCATCACCTGAACTGGAGAAGAGACCCGTTTTGGCCCCAGAAATAGAACATTCAGAAAATGCCACAAGCCCAGGCAGAACTGCCTCAGACGGGAGCACACAATGCTCTCCATCCCCAGACAGAGAGTTGCAGTCCTCTTCCAGCCTGGCATTGCCCCCAGTCAGGGCATAGCCTTCAGAAAGGGTATTGCCCCAGAGGGCAGCGGAGGACCTGAGCATTAATGGGGATAAGCAGCTTTCCTTCTGCCAGCATAGTCCTTTAAACAACATTATCATCCCCACACACAAACAAACAGAGACCACAGGGAAAGCAAAGAGGGAAAGTATTCCAGTTGCTGCTTTGGAGTTCTCCAACAAAAGCAAAACAAACAGTGAACATGAGAATCAGGGAGGCAGTTCCCCTGAGATTAGGGAGTCTCTTCACCTCACCAGCCTTTCCAAACCTGAAAAAGTAGCCTTCACACTAAACTGGTCCTGCCCAAGGGACAAGGGACAGGATAGACCTCTAGCACTCCAGCTCTGCGCACCCTCTGCGCTAGGGAGCAGGGATTACCTGCGACATGTTTCTGCCTAACAAAATGCAGCGTTATGTAACTCCCTCCATCCCAAAGCCACGAAACAGCCCAGCTAAGACTAACAAGAGGAACTCATGATGCAAATGCTCAGAAAGCCTCACATTTCAGAAACTGATGAGTTTTCACCCTGTAAAAAAAAATATCTTACCACTTGGCACCAGAAAACACTGACTTGATTAAAAAAAGAAGTGCCTCTGATCTGCTCTCTTTCTAAAAGGGAAAAAATATATATATAAAAATCCCACAGCCAGAGGGAAACAGATTCCTCTTTTTCCCATTTTAAATGCAAGTACTATTTTTACTCCCCCCAGCCCTGCTCCTGCAGCAATACTTCATCTTAACCTATTCAGTGTGAATCTCCATACTACAGCAAAAGCAGTCACACAATGATACGCCCTATTCCCTTGCAAAACCAAGCCATACTCCCTTGCTGAGGGTTTACACACACACATACACACACAGCACAGCTGTGGCACTGTGGGCTGGCAAAGAAGTTTCGATGCCAACCCTATAGGAAAGGGAGGGGAGATGCACCGTAACCCTGCTGGCCCACCACGTCAGCTGGGCTGATTGCTCCACCTCCCATCTTCTCCAGGGAGGATATCAGAGCAGGGGATTAGAGGCACAGAGCCACAGCAGAGATTACCAGCGACTAAATATAGAAATCTCCTGCGAGGCTGAAGGGAGGAACATTTCACGGTCTCCCCTTTCCAAATTCCAAATTCATAGATGAGAAGCTGCAAAAAACAATCCCTCCCATGGAGTTACCCACACAGGTGTCGAAGTGTGCGCAGCAAGATTCCTGAAGGCATACAGGGATCAGGGGGTGCCAATCCAGAGGTCCCTCCTGACACCTGGAGGTGCCCAACTTGTGCCCCTTGGGCAGCCTGAAGCATAGCACCAGTCTCCACAGCCCCCAGCCCTCCCCAGGAGGAATCAAATCACCTGCCAGTCTCCCTCTACGGCACAGCAGAGCATCCCTCACTTCAGCAAGAGCCCTGGAGCATCCTTGGAGTCCACGTCTCCTGGCTTTCATGCAGGGTGACCGTTTTGATACCCAGTTCAAGAGATCAGGAATATGTGCCCTGTGTGTTCATCTGTAGACCATTATTCCAGCCAACAAAAGCCAATTAAACTCCATGGAGCTCTGCCAGTATGACCCCATGAAGGGTTTATGTGCACAGGTGTATTTCAGAGATGTCAAACAGGTACATCAAAAGCATCTAGAACAAGGGCTTTCAGCTTTCGGTTTGTATATCCTTGGAACTGGGAGGAGTCCAAGAAAAAAAGCAGCCTAAGAGAAGCAAATCTTTTGTTAGGAGGTTTAAAATTTGCCATACAGGGCTCAAACTTCCTCTGCAGAAGCCTCACCAGTCTGCACATAAAAGGAGTTGGAAAATGGTTCATCTCTAGATGACAAAGGGGTTTAAATATTTAAGGCACCACAAGCCTTATCCCCAGTGGTTTAAAACCCAGCACATCTCAGCTAACTTCAAAAGCTGCAACACCAGCAAGGATCCATCTTTTATCACAGCAAGAGGGTGTTAAATATAACATATACACAATAGCCCCAAATTCTGCACTGGCAGAAACCAGTCATTTCACTTTTTCAACTGAAATGCAATTAATTAGTGACAAATCAACAATGTCAAATGGGAAAGGGAGAAGATTCATGCTTGATCTAAATCAGAGTTTCAAACTAGAGCTGAAAGAAAGTAAAAAAGCAGGAACTAGTGGTTTATGGAGGGCTTTTCAAGAGCAACACATCAGTCCAAATTTAGGATCTCGGAAAGCACTGGTATATTGATGTCACATGGGAGCAGAGTAGGATTTTTTTCAAGTTTCTTAAAAACCTTGACTGTGTAGGAGTTGACTGTGCTTGGGCAGGGAACCAAAGACAAGTCGTCTTTGACCTAAGGAAACATCCATACAAAGCCATATCTCATGTGCTGGGGTTTTTGGTAGCAGGGGAGGGGGCTACAGCAGTGGCCCCTGTGAGAAGCTCGAAGCTCCCCCAGCTCCAGGTCAGACCCACCTCTGGCCAAGGTCGAGGCAATTAGTGATGGTGGCTGTGTCTCTGCAACAACGTATTTAAGAAGGGGAACCTGAGAGGGGGTTGGGGAACTTTGAGGATGAGTTACAAGGACACTTAAGCAAACACTGAGGTCAGTGGAAGGAAGGAGGCAGCAGTGGGAGGAGGTACCCCCCATATCCTGTGGCTAGATGGCAGGGGCACCCCTCTGACACCCATGGAGGTCACCAGGGGAGCAGAGACTCACCTGCAGCCTGTGGGGGACCCCTGGGACTCTGTGGGGAGAAGCAGCCCCCGCAGTTGTAGTTTGGCACTGGGAGGACTGCAACACATGGAGGTGACCCACGCCGGAGCATCTCAAGCAGAATGTACCCCGTTGGGAGGAGTCACGAAGGAGAGAGTTTGTGGGGGACTGTCTCCTGTGAGAGGGACACACATGGAGCAGGGAAAGAATGCAGAGGAGTGCTGCCCCCCTCCCTTGCAGGAAGAAGCAGCAGACTGACTGCACCGCCATCCCCTGCCCCTGCACTGCTGGAGGGGAGGAAGCAGAAATATTGGGAAAAAAATGAGCCCTGGAAGAAGGAAGGGGTGGGGGGAGGCATTTTTCAGATATGGTAATGCTTCTCACTGTCCCATTCTGTCTGTTAAGTGTCATTATCGTTAGTGTTTTGAATTAAAGTGATATCCTTTTTCTTCCTCTAACAAGCCTGTCTTTTGCCTGTGACTGTTAAATGGGTAACTTCTCTCTGTCCTTACCTCCATTCCTAAACCTCTGGATTCTCCTTCCCAGCACTGAGGGGAATGGATGAGTGAACGGCTGTGTGGTGCTCAGTTGCCCTCTGGGGCTCAAACCATGACAGATTCTATTTGCTACTCAAGAGGCTACTGTCCCCAGCTTGGACATCATCTTCCTCACTCATAAAACTGCCTCTGGTCTGTCAACCCAATAGATTGTAGAAAGCTCCTCAAGAGTTTCAAACCAAAAGAGCCAGTTGCTTTCAAACAATTTAAATAGTGGGTCATTGATATGGATGAGGAGACCAACACACAGGGTTTGTCCTTCAGAAGGAGGGCAACCTGTCTGCCACAGCCACATGGGAATGTGCACACAAACTGCCTGTCAGTCCCTTTAACCCAACCCTTGATTTTCCAAGGGGGAACAAGCAGCTATTGCAACCGCACTTCAGAAAAGCTGGAGCTATGATGCTGGGAAACGTAAAAGCAAGAAAGTTTCCATTACAACTTCCCTTCTTGCTTCTAGTGCCAGCTGAAAAATGCCTCATACAAGCAAAACAAAGCACTGGGACAGGATAGATCCACCTCAAAGTAACGCCACTAGATTAAATGTTGCTCTGGCAGACGTTACTCCAGGTATGGCACAACCTACCTCTGTGTTGCGTGTTTGGACTAAGTCAAGAGGAAGGTGACTGTGCCTGCACCCATTACAGCAGGTCTGCCCTAGCAGGAGATCCCAAGTGGTTTGTTCCAATATGAATGTCTGTGAAACTGAACAATGAACAAGGCAACACGTCTGGGCATGCTGAACACGGACACAACCTGCGTTTTGTCCCAAAGCATGTGCTTGGAATGGAGACAAGTGCAATGCTCCTCTCATGGGTGTATTCTGTGGCTAAACAGCCTGTCTCTAGCTCTTTCTAGATTAACAGCTGAAAGTGCATTTACTTTCTCCTGACCTTTGATGTCTACAGCTTCAAACCACTGTAATTCCCTGAGCCTCTCTGTGCTAAATAAGAGACACCTCCCCACCCACCCTGCAATACCTATCCCTGAATAGGCCCAGTGAGATTTATCGGATCTTAACTGGCTCTTTCTCTAGGGGAAGGGCTAGATTTCCACACCTACAAGTCCCAGTGGGTTGGATGAGGGTTATCTGCATTAAGGAAGTGGCTGGACATCCAGTGGATAACTACAGGAGAGGCTGCCTTGGCCCAGCCTGGAGAAAGACCAAAGCTGTGTGCAAGGTGACAGAGAGCTCAAGCACCAGGACTGGCAGCAGCATCCCTCCTTCCTGAATCAAGAGCCTAACTTTACAGCTTGTCTATGAGTATTCTGCAGCTCAAGGATCAGCCAGGCTACTCAATGGCTATGTAAACAGATGCCACAGAAGAGACAGTCTGAGTATTTTAGGAGAGCCTGAAAGAGGAGCAGATGAAGGAAGGAGCCCTGGGGAGACATCAGCTAGGAAGGCAATGGAGAACAAGCTCTAGTCTCCCCATCTGCATGGGAGAGAAGGAAGAGTGCCTTGCCTGTCTCAGGATTACAGTTGGCTATTTCTCTTCTCTTCTCCGAGCAAAGCTACAAGGCAGGGGGAAAAAGAAAGGAAGAACATTTGCTGGAATCAGCAAAACAACAATTAACGCAAACGTGCTGGTCTTCCTAGGAATCCAAGCTGCTAAGTCAGCAGATTGCCAGCCTTTGCTCCAGAACAGCAAACAAAATGAAGGTCAAGATTAAAGAGGACAGGAGGTGTAAGGGAATAACACACCTTGAAGAATAGCAGGAAACTCCTCCAGGGACACCAGAGAGTTTTTATGAGCAAGAAATTACTCTTATAAAAAGCCACGAGACACTTTTTACCACAGCCATGGCAGAGTAATATTTAACCAAGAACCTGAAAAACAAACAACAGAACCTGGCAAACACATGCCAAACACAACAGCTTCTTGGCACTCAATGCTTTAGAGATAAACATGAAACCTTGTAGGACACTTTAAAGGGACTGGGTTTTATGAAGTGCTTAACACCCAAATTCCAAGAGAACTTAAAGGCAATACTTACATCTATCAAAGAGGCCTCACACACTGAGCACCCAAAAATCAACAGTGTACTTTAAATGCACGCTGCTGTACTACTGATTTAAATCACTTACTTTTAGCCTCATGCCCAAGTGCTTCACACTTAGGTGCTTCACTTAGCCCTAGTGACTCCTCACATCCTCTGCTCTGGACAATGAAGCTGCTGGTATTTTAACAGCAACTGTGAGATTATGGGTCTCTCAAGACACCCAGCTTCAGAAATCCAGAGGGGGAGAAAAAAAAAAAAATCCCAGTTTCCAGCAACCTGAAGGTTGGAAGTTTTTCCTTTCTCTCGTGTGCTGTCTTCCCCAGCCATATGGTCCATGCAGCAGAGAGTGCCACAGGAACAAGGACCTGCCTGAACACTTTTCTGTGGGTCACCTCTTCTACTTGTCCTGGGAACTGCAGAGGCCCACGGGCCAAAACAGGACAATGTTTGATCCTTACTGCCTTTCTCAAGCAGGGTCACAGGGTGCCCTTCAGGGTTTTTCAGTACCTTGGTCTTCCTCCTTTCCTCCATGGCATAGCAAGGGGGTTTCCAGCACTCACACAACTCACCCAGGCCTCCCTTGTTCCTAAATAACCAGCTTAGTAGTTTTGTTTCCTCATGAAACAAGAAGCTGTAGCAGTAGGCTGTCACAATGGTCTCGATGTCAAAACAGAAACAGGCAAAGGAGCAGAAATCAAATCCTCTAGTCTGTGAGCACACATCCTTCCTGCACCAAAAGGAGAGGGGAAGCATCATCATACTGGCAGGAGCGCCCCCAGGGACAGACATCTCCAGACTCAGGGAGATAGGTGCACCCACAAGGGCACGAGGTCCTGCGTGAGGTCCTGCTGCCCCACTACTCTACCTCCAGCAGCATCCAAGAGCACAGCCAGGGAAAAGGGAGTCTAGCACAAATCCGCAGTGATACATCCCCAAAATACTCTTCCAGCAATTTGCAGCCAGGAGCTTCCTACACTACAGGTGGTGTTTTCAGTCTGGCCTTTCAAAAACAGGCTTTATGCCACTTTTTTTCCCTAGCAGTTTAAAAGGAAGATCATTTCAACACTAAGTTTTTCAAAGGATAAAAAAAAAAAAATAACGCACACAAAAAGCTGTTGTGTAACTTGAGGGTATTTTGGGGGTTATGATGGATTTGGCACGCTGTCTCTGGTCCACACATGTTTCTTCCACTTGCACACGGAGGACACAGCATATTTTAATCAGCAAATTCTGACAGAACATGAACATTTTATCAGACAACATATTTCATGCAACACATTTCAAGCAAGAGAAAGTGCTAGAAGCTTCACAACAAAGGCATTCAATGTCAAAAAGGTCTACAAGACTTGGGCAGCTCTGAGTCAGAAAAGCACCAGACTACTTTCTGGGATGCTGGCCTAAGAGCACAGTGTGCTATGACTGCATAGCAGGAAGTCTGGCTTGTGCATAAAGGATTTTGGTGGAGCTGAATCTTGGTGGCTCACCATGCAAAAACAGACCCCTGCCTTAACCTGAGCCTAACTCCCTCAGCTGCACTTTACACCATGTAACATCTTGACTGCTGCAATTACATAACCAGAAATGAAACAACATTGACACGTCAGTCAGGTTGAGTCTTCACCTTTCTAACCCTGGGCTGTTTTGTTGTTTATACCTAGGCTTTGACTGGAGTTGTGAAATAGGTGGCCCAGCCTTGCACTGTGCTAGCAGGTATGTACCCTGTTTTTCCCTGGGTAGGAGAGGCATTTGGATTCCAGCACTGCTAATCCTGCCCTGTCTTACAAAGACAACTGGGGAGGAGGGGACAGACATAACTCAAGGGAGAAAACCTGCAGACTGCAAACAGCTTGGAAAGAGGGAGCAAGAACAAGGCAAACCCTCGAGGGGTTCGTGACTCAATGAAACAGCCCCTCGCCATCACTCCTATTTGCCACACATGCTACACATGGGAAAAGCTCCTGTGAACTGCCAAAGGCAAGGCAGCATGCAACGACTGCAGCACGGCCAGTCACAACCCCATCCCCAGGCTGGGATGTCCCTAGCATGGAGGAAAAGAATTCCACAGTAGCAGCTGCCCTGCAATTTCTAAGGGTCCTTATCCTTCCTGGTAATGTCCTGGCCTTTTCCATCACATCCCACTCCCATGTCCTAAGCAAGGTCACAGCATGCACCAGACCTTCCAGCTAGATCCCAGGTTCATAGCCTATACCAGTCACAGCCAACTTGCAAGGCATCTTCTTTCCCACCACATCTTGGAGTGACGTTTCTAGTTACAAACACCTTAAACCATCTATCATAGCACTATCAAGGCTCTGCCCCTCTGTCCAGCTCACGCTGGCTATTGTCACGAGCAGAGCTTACCAGATATCATTCACTCAAGCCCCCCATGATGGTTGGATATGAGATGAGTGACCCTGACTCCACATGCTGCCTAGCTCTTGTCACCTAACTGTGGCCCAACCTCTCCTTTCTCTAAATTAAAAATGCTTCAGGTCAAGACACAAAGGCTCCCCACTACCTGAGTGGTATTACTCTCCTGCTCCAGGTCACTGTACTGCCAGGCCCATCAGTGTATGTGTTCTAGGAGAACAGGGTGTCTTATTCTTGGCAAAACTCTCAAGCTCTTAACCAAGCACTGCACATCATCCATCTCACGTGTGGATCAGCGGGAGCCCAGAAATCAAACTGGCAAAGGTCTGGGTGAAGACCTCAGCTGCTCATGGAAACGGCTGCATCCCACTTACCCAAACACCTACTCGAAGCCTGCCACAGCACTGAGAGGCAGACACGCACATTTGTCCCTGAGGAATCCTTTACCTCTCATGGTGCAGGACATCTACTGACAGGCATGTACCGTTCTAACGGCTGAAACATCACAGCAGTGATTGCTGTCAGAGAACACCAAATATGTTGCAATGCTGTCTGATTTCTTCCACAGGCCAGTCTCTCAGTGGTGGTACAAGGCATGGCAGCTTGACACCCTTTCATCGTCCCCGTACAACCTACTAAGCCCCCACTTCACAGGCAGTGGCAAAGAGCCAGCTGTGCTCCTCCTGTCTGCTGCAGTACGCCAGGGCCTGCCGTGGTGTCTGCCCCAGGATCAGACCCACCACTTGGTAGAAGCGAGGAGCAACGAGGACATCATTACCTCCCACTGTCTGAGCAGAGCACAGAAAAGAGACACTATTTGAAGAGACCAAAAATCACAAACAGCTGCAAGCCGATGAGTCACACAGACGTATGGTAGCTGCTACTTTAAAACACTCTAGAACAAAAATATGAAGTACATAAAAAAAAAAAAAAGATCCTCAACCTGTGTCAGTCCACAATCTCCACTGAAGTTGTTGAGCCACTGATCTGCAGCAGTCAAGACTGACATGGTACGTTATAGGAAGTTGTTAAACCAAGTAATCATGGCAGAGCTTTGCATTTTCAGTGAGGCACCACCACATCACTGCTGAAGGGAAAAGCCAGGGTAATATCCCAAGCAGGCTATTTTCTACCTACTGTCACTGAGGACTGGAGACAGTGACCTTCACTGGCTGCCTCTGGAGAAAGGTCTTGGTCTGAAGGGAGACACAAGGGTTCTCCAAATGGCAAGGGAAACATCTTTAAACATTCAGGGTCCAGCCCCTCTCAGTGACTCAGCTAGCATCTTTTACTCACATTTAATTCACATGAACCAACCCCCACTTGCAAACTAAAGAGACAATTTTATTCATTCAGCATTTATTTGCAGGTCAGCTGCTGGACTACGTTGCAAGTACTCCCTGTCAATTCAGACTCACCACCTCTCTAAAACTATTTTCAGGCTACAAAAGGACAAGAGGAATGCTAAGTTTGGGGTCTACAGAAGTTGACTTGCCATCCATTCAAGCCAGAAAGACCTTAACAGCATCCAATAGGATGCCAAAGACAAGCGACCCCCCAGCAGCTGTTTAAGCACAGTGATCAGTGCCATTGGTTCCTCTCAAGTATTTTGCCTACAAATTCTGGATCTGCTAACCTTGGCTTAGATCTGGGACTATTTTTAGAAGCTTGAATAAAAAGAAGTCATCCAGTGGAGTGCTTTTCACTTCCCATTATAGACATTACATCCTTAGCCCAAATGTAATCACCGGCCAAGCTGTTCAAGGTCAACTCATATTTCAGTCATCACATCACCCTGTTCTACCTTTGCACTGACATCTCACCAGACTTGTCCCAAGGGCTGCTGTCTTTTAAGTTGAAGACAAAAGGTCTGCACCTCCTACTCACCCATCTTTGGAGAGGTGATGCCGGAAGAAGTCATTGGCTGCCAGTTTGATAGCCTTTTCTGGTGTCACTAGAGTCAGGTTCACTGCAGCCCCTGGGCAAGGAAAAGAGGAAAAGGCCATTGGAGAATGAGAATAAAGGAATCGTTAACTGGATACTTCAGGAACGTGTTGTAACTCCTGCTCAAAACCAAGGACTGACAAAGGAGAGCTCCCAAGCCACCAAAGGGGCTTAGAAACACGTAACACCAATGGAAATTAATAGGATTTCTGTCTCTCAACACATTGGGCTTTCAATACATCCCCTGATGTGTTCCTACTCCACTTCCAATAGGTTTTTGCAATTTCTTTAGCTTCACTACTACCTCCCACCCTGCATACATGCATCCTCTTCTCTCATCCAAGGATGTATTCCTATGAATCCAGAAGGATGCAGATCAGACCTTCAAGAAAGTACAAGTTGGATTAATAACCAGTCCCAACCTCTTTGCAAATATATTTTGTGATGCTGAGAAGCAAAAGCCCCCTGCCCCTCATTCTCACTAGCGTCCCTGCCCCACCACGACCAAAAGCAGAGCAGCTTGCTTACCAGGCAGCCCAGAAAAGGCAGAACCTGAAAGGCCTGGAGGCTGGTTGAAGTCAACTGGCTCATCCACACACAAGTCAGCCAGCCCTAGACCAACCCTTGTGCCTTCTCTCGTATATCACCACTGGGTGTCACCCTCAGAACAGCCACTGTTGAAGTGGCTTTTTGTCCCCCACAAGCCACAGGGTGCAGAAATTCCCCTCTGAGCACCACTGTGGCAAGGCTTGCTGGGAGACCTGGGATGTAAACAAGCCTTGGCTCCCCCACCACCCGCTGGAGTGCCCCTTTGTCAGGAGCAACAAACAGCAAATCCCCACATTGTGCCTGCCACAATGAACGGTCTGCATGGCCTGGCCAGCTGCTGGGGGCCATGGACACTGGCTTTAGTGCAGCACAGTGGCTGCGAGGCAGCTTTCAAGCTACCCTGGGGGAAATGGGATGAGGGGAGGGCCAGTCCCTTCTGAGCATACTAGATTTTGCACCATTAGATTCATGCTGCAGAATATTCTCCTCCCTTTAAATCTTATGGCTCAAAAAATCCTCCAGTGGATGACTGAAAGCTCTCCTTGCCTGCCCTGAAGCACACTGAGCTTCAAGTCCTCCAGAGGAGCTTCACTTGAGACTTGCTAATGGCCTATGAACACCTTTGCAAAGAAAAACACAAATACTAGGGTATACCTTTTGCATTTATGCTTGCTGTAGAGATTTAAACAACTTGTCCCAAAGCTCTGTTTTCAAAAGAGAAGCAGAGAAGCCTGCACACCCACTAGGCTCCAAAGACCTGGTGAGGTTTTCAGTCTGAACACAATTTGACAGGAGCTATCAGGGCTCAACACACCTAAAGAAAGGCAACTCAATCCTCTGTTCCTCAGGATGGACTCCCCTCCCTCCAAAAATTATTAAAAAACTCCTAAATTAGACATGGAAAGACACAGGTTTAGAGGGACTTTCATCAGATGACAAAGCAAAGTCACAACTGGGACTTTTGGATCAATACAGCTGAGACCAGGACATAGGAATCCTTGACTCCACATCTTCTGCTCAGAGGACACATCTCTGTTACATGGAAAATGGCATCAGAAAAACAGACAGCCTTTGCAAACCATGTCCCCCCGCCTTGACTCTAGCATGTGACGAGAAGCCACACAGAGATGATCTTCATGCTCTACCTCCACTTTTTAATGCCAGTCATATCAGGATCTACGATGCAAATCCACACAGCCTGATTTTTAAGTGGAAGTGGTTACTCATGAAGCATTTCCTTGAATGCCAAGTTGAGGAAAACTTCAAGTCCACTCCTAATGGCTACAAAGTAAAATGCCTGTACATTACTGACACTCAGCATAAATAACCACTTCCTTGGAAAAACAGAGAAAGAAAAAAGAATAAACCCACTAGTCTAACACCAGTGCAAAGGGTTCACTGAAATAAAGAAAACAAAGTCCAAACCATCAAATAAAGAAGGTAAGGAAGAAGTATGCTCCCACATGCTGACTTCCTCCAGGAACCGAGAGGCTTTCACAGCAATTTCTCCTTCAATTGCAAATAAAGTAGAGGGTAAAAACACACAATAGAGATGAACCTGGGTTTTCTCCTCCATCTTTGATGTTTTCAGTAAAGCTGCTTAGCAGAGAAGGGATAATCCCTGTCCTCAATAATCCACAGCAGTTTCAATTCACTGGAGGAGGAGAAACTAGATACTTCAGCTGCTGGCTGGATGCTTTCCACAGTGCTTTCTACCTTTTCACAAAATCTCATAGCTCTTCAATTCTAGCTATGCCAATGACTATGTCCCTAATTAAAGCTAACCTCAGCCTATAGGCAACACTGCATGTACCAGAAGCAATGGCAGACAAACAAAATGCAAAAGTTGCAATCATTAAAAAATACAAAATATTTTGAAAAGAAGTACAGAAGCACTACAAAGAACAAAATCAAGTAGAGGCAAAACCAGATGTTTGCCAACTGAACTTGCAAGCATCCCTTTTCTCACTGAGCCTTTATATACCACCAGCAACCTACATAACGGGAGGATTGAGTCATCCCCAACGCAGCACTGGTGCACGTGGGACGTGTTATTAGCAGAGGCCAGGGAAGGCTGCCACACTACTCCAGCTGAACTGCAGCTTCCCTCCAAATGTCGTCAACAGCAAAGGGCACTTCCCCAGCCTGATCTAGGCCTTTGGCTCCCGCCAGCTAGGCTAAATGGATTGGGATTGCCTTACACATCACACAATTCACTATGGGCTACTCATACAGAGCAAGGACTGTCTCCCCACGGGCACCCCCTTAAAGCATCCTACAAGTTCAAGCACTGAGGAGCTCTGATTTACACATAAAGGAGACCTTAAGGGGGAATGGTTGTGCCCAAGCAGACCCTTTCTGCCATCAAACAGAGGCCCAGTGCCCTGCAAGGGACTCCTCCATGGGGCACAGCAGCTGCCACTTTAGCACATTAACATATAATCCTCCCAACGTCAGCTTAAAGGCTGAAAATAAGAGCTTGTGAGTCATACAGCAACTTCTGCGGGAGAACTGGGACAGATGGAGGGAGAAGGAACCAATCCCACCATCTGATTTCCATCTTCCCCTGTCTGCAAGGCTGAGTTGTCTCTTTACCTTCCTCCCAGAAAAGTACTCACATTCTTCACAAATCTTGGATGCATTTTAGCTGCCCATTCTCTCCCCAGGATGAAGGGAAGGGCTGCTAATGTCAGCTCACAGAACTGTGGCACAGAGACCAGGACTGCTGTACTTGGAGGACTCACCTTTGCATTCTGGCCATGCTCAAATATCTATGAATTTCTGGAAAGAGCTGGAGCTGTTCACAAAAGCCCTCTCCAAACCCACCTCCCCATTTAATAGTCAGAGGTGACAGGTAAATTCAAGCCATAATCAGCTCCCTGAATAGAGGGGGTACAGGGTTAGTGGGACATGGACCAAGCTGACCAGACTCATTATGGCTGGGAAAAGCTAGAGCTATGCAAAACCCTCTGCACCCTTTGAGATTTCTGCTTGAGAGTGAAAAGTGGCCTGGAGATGCACATCCCCTCCACCACCCTACACCTTAGAGGTCTCTCCCAAAAGCCGTGATGGGTCCTACAGTCTTCCCTCTAAGTTTCTAGAACAGCTTCTTCCTTCTGCTCCCCAGAAAGTGGGCTGTAAATATGCAGTGGCGGGCTAAGTTAATGCAGGCTCTGTTCCTGGCTAGGAACACAGAAGCAGCCAGTTTCTGGGAAAAATCAAGGGGGAACGAATCACTGCTAGCGCTGAAGATGGAGCTTGCCAGGGTTCCTCGGGGTTATTTGTCTTGTTGCCTGCTCCCAGGAAAGCCGGCGCAAAGCAGCCAATCCATCCCCAGCATCAGCCCCACTCCCCCGAAACGCCCACCAGTAAGTTGGGCAAGAGCTGCTGCCTCAGCAGGCAGTGCCTGCTCCCAGGCCGGCCGGCTGCAGCGCCTGCCTTTCCTCAGGAGCTAGGGAAGTGGCAAGAGACCCTACTGCTGCCAACAGCAAGGTGCCAGCATCTCCAGACTCCCACTTGAGAAAAAAAACAAACAAAAACAAACAACACACCCCCCCCCAAAAAAAACCCAACAGAACAAGGACTCACTTAATCAGAGCAGTACTTTAATCAGGCTTTATCAGTGAATGAGTGCCACAAAGAATGCTATCTGAACACCTCAGAGATAAGAACTGCATATTCAGGCAGTTGAATACCAGTACATAATATGAACCAGAGTTCAGCATTGGCTAAGCCAGCTGGACTGTGCTGAAAGCAAAGAAGGTATTCCACATTTTCCGCTTCTATGAGTAAAGTCAGAATTTGGCCTGCCATTCCTCTCTCCTCAAAATCTTTAAAATCTTTCAAGGATTTTGTGTTTAAATTAGAAAAGGTATAAAGTTAACTGAGGAACTCACTGCTGCAACAGATAGCCTAAGCCAAGGAGCCAGGAGATTTCTAGCAGCTTAGCACACAACAACCAAACAGCTGAAGCTCTACCATGAGCCAAACTCTGATTTTCTTACCACCCCAAGGGAGTTTTTCTGGTGGCAAGTTATTTTTTCAATTTAATTTTTTTTTTTTTTTTAAAATCACAGCTTGTCTTAATACTTGAACAAAGCACTCAGGCATGCTCGAGATACAGCTAGTTTTGGAGATGAGCTACCAACCAGATGGGACAGCAGGCCTGACCACGTTGGTGGTGGGCTTTGATGTAAATTCAATCATCAGCCACAAAGTAAGAGATTTCAAGAGGTTTGCTACTACCCCCTGACAAATCTTAGTTTGCCCAAGCTAGGAAACACACTGTCCTGAAACAGCAGCTTCACTGAAACTGCCAGTAAAGATGGAACGTCAGTAAATGGTAAGGTTTAACACCAAAACAACCATGAGGAGGGCTCAAGCACTCAATGGAAGAGAGCTGAGCAGACTCCTGGTGTGGGGGAGTTTATTTTCAGAAACAGCTGCATCTTTCAACATCTTAGGATACTGCTAGGTTATTGCTTTATAAGCCAGAGAATATGGCCTTTTCCTCCCACTTACACACCAGTGCTCCCAACGCAAAAGCTGCACCGTGCCCGAGTCAGCTTTGCTTACCTCTGTACATGCCAAAGTAGCCTTCCGACCGAATTGTTTTAATGAGGCAGTCAGACCTGCAAACAAAATGGAGAGAGAGATAAATCACGGCAGCTCAAAGGTGGGCGAGAGCAGAGAAAAACAAAACAAATCTCTTGGAGTGGTTTTCATTTACGATCTGTCAGCAAAACCCTGAGCCGAGAAGGGAACCGTGTCAGCTGCTGAATGTGCCATTGTTCAGGCCTGAGTCCAATTTCAGCCCCTAATTCACAGGGGCTTTGAAACCCCCGGCTCACCCCGCACGCGCTGTCTGCTTTCTAGAAACACAAAAGGGAAAAGTGTCACTGCGAGGGCTGTTTACCCAGGGTCCCCTGTGGCAAACATGCATGAGATGCTCTAACAAGCCGATCCCCATGCACCTCCTTTTAAATCCAGCTCTGGAAGGGAAATAAGGGGGGGGGGAGCAAAACCCCCAATGCTGACTTGCTTGACTTACTCCATGTAATTTGACACAAGCCACACAAACGCTAGATGACCCGAACGCTCAGTCAACTGTGACCTCCCACACAGATTAAGGCACTTATTTTTAACACAATGGGCCCTACAGCAGGCAGCGAGCCTCAGGCTCTCACCCTGGGGAGAGCGTGACAGGGTGCACAGAGGTCTGCTCCACTGGGAAAACTGTCATCTTCTTTGTTTTAATTACATTTACTGCAAACGGGAAAACTGTGCAGAGCGCTGTAATGGCTCAAAGGCACAGACTAACACCTAACAAACCCCGAGGGGCAGTTCAGGAAGGCAGCGCAGGTCCCCTGGCAGTTTCCCTCTCTGGACCACAGCTGCATGAAGCCCAGGCACTGGTTGAAGGTTGCTCTGGGGTCTTTGGGAAGGGACAGGTTGCTCTGGGGTCTTTGGGAAGGGACAGGACTGCTGTGGGCAGAGGGGAAGGGAGAGGTGCATGTGCATGTATGTATACATAATTAAGAAACAAAAAGCTCTTAAGCAGTAATAAGGGAAGCATAGCTGATGAAAACAAGAAGACATTTCTATGAGATTTGGCAACACAAGGATTTGGCTTCATCTCCGCTCTGTAGTAAAGTTGAGGTGGGAGAGAAGGAAATACAGAGTTCCCTCGAGGGTGTTATGGCCCTGCTCAGGTCAAGACTGTTCTAGGGTACCCCGAATTACTTGAAGAGCCCATCCTGCACTGCTGCCAGTTGCAGCAATGAGTTTCCCTCCCTTTCTGCTGGGACTCCCCACATCCTTTGGGATCTCATGCTTCACACACACCGCTCCAGCTCCTGCAACCCATCTCATTCTTGGGATCACAGAATCATTCAGGTTGGAAAAGCCCCTTGGGATCATCAAGTCCAACCCTCAGCCTAACTCTACAAAGTTCTCCCCTACCCCACATCCCCCCACAGCTCATCCAAATGGCCCTTAAACACACCTCCCTGGGCAGCCTATTCCACTCCCTGACCACTCTTTTGGTGAAACATTTTTTCCTCATGCCCAGCCTGACCCTCCCCTGTTGCAGTTTAAAGCCATTCCCCCTTGTTCTGTCACTAATCCCCTGTGAGCAGAGCCCAGCCCCAGCCTCTCTGAAATGTCCTGTCAGGAGCTGCAGAGAGGGATGAGGTCTCCCCTCGGCCTTCTCCTCCTCACACTGAACACTCCCAGCTCCTTCAAGGCTCCTCACAGAATTTATTCTCCAGGCCCTTCCCCAGCCTCGTTGTCCTCCTGTTCACTCGCTCCAGCACCTTGAGATCTGCTTATCCAACACATCTACAAGCCCCAGAAATCCTGGGCCACTTCTCTCCTATCCCACCACAACAAGATCTTCCACCACAATGCTCAAGGCAAGGCATTTTCCTCAAGCCAGTGCTGCTGCTCTGAACAACGTGGCAGAGAGGAGTAGGGGAAGAGCTGCTCCCGTCACGCTCACGCAGCCCCGCTGCCCCACTGTAAGGCACACACATCACTCCCAGCCCCTCGAGCTGCAGCAGAGCGAGATGGAGCCAAAACCATGCCCAGCTCCTTTCTCTCCCTGAAAAAAGGGAGCCAACAGCCAACTAAAATTATATATAACATACTTTGGGCAGCACAGCTCAAAAGGCCAGCTCTCTCCAGCCCTCAGGGCTGCTCCAAAGTGTCTTCAGCTCTTTCAACAGAAAGGTTCCCCCAATGCCAATGGTGTCTCGAGCTAAGCAGAAGCAAGGCATGCTGCCCAAGACAGCCAAACTTTTAAATGAACTTGCTGCCTTCCTGGGCATCCAGCAGACACCTTTGAGATCTGGTATTGATGGGCATATAGTATTTCCTGAAAATAAGCCCCTGTAACTGGGCAGCTCAGACAAGCCATTGCAAATCCCTAGCTAACGTAAGGGTGTCTCTGGAGACATGCTCCATGCATGGTAACAGCATCCTCTTAGTGCCTCTCCCTTGTTCCTAGGTAGGACACAGGACAGCCTGATGTTATCTACAGATGTGTCATCCCCATTACTTCCTTGTCCTTGCTGGCCCCTCAGCCCCCAAAAGACCCTTTCTCTTAGACCCAGCAGCCCAAGCTCACTTTCCCTACAGCTCCTACCAATGCCCAAGGAACACCTCCAGCATTACTCATTCACATCCAGGCTTTGTCACAGACTCTTAGGAGGAGCCAACTCAAACATACACGGTAAATCCTGTGCATTCCTTAACAGTGCCTCATCCCACAACTCCTGGCTACAGAGGAGATCTGCACTCAACTGCTGGAGGTTAAAACCCTCTCTCCTACTGAGCCCCCCTCCAGAGATGAGGTGTCCTGTCATGCACTCCCAAGGGGAGCCTACAAATCCTCCACCCTGCCCAAACTCCTGTCACTGTCACAGTCAGGGGGAAAAGGGATCCTCAGGGAGGAGAGCAATCCACAGCAGCAGCAGGACACAACAAAAAGGAGAGGCAAGGCAACACAGGAGGCTGCATCCTGCCTGCATGCCTGGGCACACAAATGCAGGGAGCAGAGAGCACTGTAACTGTTAAGGGAAGTGCCAGTCTGCTGTGGCACGCCAGAGCCCACAGCTTAAGCTCATGCACAGTTACATGTCATCAGCTAGAGCAAGGAGGCCCAGAAACTAAAGCCATCAATGTGCAGAGCGTTTCCTTCCTACTTTCCTTCTGCCTTAAGTTCTCTGGTCAGGAAAGAAGATAAGGCCTGACTCTGGTTCTTAGGATAAAGCGTCTTGTGCTGAGTGTGGTCACAGGTTGATCCCACAAAGGCAGTGCTCTAGGCTGGGAATGGGTGACTGCCACCTCTTTAGACACAGAGAAGGAAGGACCTCTGATATAAGAGTCAGGGAAACAGCAGAGAGGCAGAAATTCCCTCATGCACCTGACTGTGGCCGAGCAGAGAATCACACAGGACTCCTTCTGCTTTGGTCCTGAGCCCTGACAGCAGCGAGGGACCCAAACCAATGTGCTCCCTGCAGAGATCTCGCCTGCTGGGCTCAGCAGCCTCAACAGCTGCTTTATTTGCTCTAGCACAGCTTGGTTCAAGACTGTCCCCTGGCTTTCCTGGGCACAGCCCAGCTCCTAGAAATGCTGAACTCACCTGAAAGAGGTTAACAAAGTGGGAGGACTCCCTGCCAGAAGCCCCGGGGTGTGCTGCCTGTGCGGGGGGTACTCACATGCTGGTGTACATCCGCTGGCCATTCTGCTGGTTCTGCAGACGAGTTTTTGCTAGGTCAATGGGAAATACACAGGTGACCCCGATGAGCCCAGCTATCCCTCCATTGATCAGCTTAGCAGGTAAACTGTAAGGGGATGAGATGCAGAGAAACAGATGTCTTAGCACTGGGATAACGTCAGGGGAGGGAAAGAGAAAAGAATGGGGCTCTTTTGCACAACCAGAGTTAACACATCACTGTATGACAAGACTGTCCCCCCGCAGTGGGAAGGGAGCTCTGCCTCATGGCAAAGTTTGGCCCTTGCTGGACATACAAGGGAGGAGGGGAAAGCAGCACACAGCATCAGGATGAACCACTGATAAGCGAAATGGAGCCAAACAGCTAAAGCTAGGAGCAAGGGAAAACCCTCTCCCTCAGGACCCAAGGGTTTCTGTTCTCCCTAGAGGTGAAAAGACAGAGTGCTGGACCATCTACCATGTGGAGAGACTTCAGTTAGGGCCTGATGGCATCCGAGCCAGCAGGTTTACTGGCAAATGCTACTCAGCACCGCAATCAGATACACATCTAATGAGAGGTTCGTGACACATCAGCTACTACCGTCATGTGGGAACGAGCCCAGCAGAAGCGCCCAGCTGGCAGCCAAGGAGCAGACGGCTGCAGCTCCAGGAAACTGTTTCCAGACCCACTGCCTGGGGCGAGGGGAACACACACACACACCAACAGGCCGGTGAAACCACCGGACTGGCAGCCTGCACAGCCCCAGATGCAGAGACGTGAGCTCATACCTCTCGAGGAAATCAAAACCTGGCTGGCTGCATGCGCTTTCAAAACGCGGGGCTTCTGCTTGCCTGTTGTGTTCCCACAGGGAGTTCTTGCAAGTGGTGCTTAGTGAAAGTCAGAGCAGCTAAACATGGGATCCCAGCAAATTCAATTACCAAAAAAAAAAGTGTCCAGCACTTATATGCTCGATAAACCACTACACACAAAGGAAAGCTGTTTGAGTCGGCTCCATCCAATAAAGTGCAGGATATGGCTCCCTGAACACAGGATGTGTTGGACATTAAACTGACAGCTGACAGCAGTCCCAGACTGCACTGGCTGGGCCGGTGAGCTGAGCCTTCCCACAGGGGCAACGAGCACGCTGCCTTTCAGGACAGGGACATGACACTCTGGATGGGGGCACATGCAGCATTTCCCACTGGAAGCAGCAGTGGTGAGGCTGGCCATGGCGCGGCAGGGTGAAGCTCTGCAAACATGTTTCCCCCGCAGTGGCGTTGTGGAGCACTCTGCATCGAAGGGCAATTGCAGAGAGGATTGGTAAGCAGCCAGGCTGAACTAGCTGCCTCTCAGCTCCAAGCTGGAGAGAAAGGCAGGATATAGATACCCAGGGTTTCAACTTGAGGTCTCCCTGGGGGAAGCAGACAAAAGAGGGGTGGAAAACAAATGCTAAGCATGACCTTGGCACTCCAGGAAACTCCTTTCAGCCTCCACTCTCTTGCAGCCAGAGCTCCTTCCTCTGCAACACACACACTGGCTGGCACAGCTGGAAGAAGAGGTGCCAAGGATAGGCAGAAAGACCTGAGCTCAGTCCATATCCCCAAACAAGACAGTGCTGACCAAGATTAAATCAAGCACAGCATATTAGGAAGGCAGGCTAAAATCAGTGCATGAGCTCAGCACAGGGCCAGACTGCAAGATCTCACCAGCTCAAGATTCTCTTGCCTCGGGGATCTTTGCACCACAGTCTGGGAAGGGAAGTGATTTGCCTGCAAACTCCTACGCTCAACTTGTTCTCAGGACATGGGCAAACTTCAAAGAGTAAGCGTCACTCACTGGTGCTCTCCTTATTTAACCCACAGTCACACTGGAAGAGGAAGTTAGAGACCAGAGTGTTCAGATGGAGGCACCACTGGGAAGGAAGGTGTCTCAAAACAGGATCACATCAGCCTCCCCAAATACAGCTCCTGTCACTGCTGGCAAGTCACAGACTGCAATGCACAACCAGTATCCCTTTCCAGCCTCAGCACTGCCATCACTTCTCTAAGTGTCCCTGAAATGCCCAGGGCAGGCAGACACTTGCCTCTCAACTGTTCCAACAGTGAAATCATCACAGGGTTTATATCAGGTGGAGTGAGACACATATACGTGGCAAACATCTTGCCTGCTGGCACTATAAGCGCAAAAGATTCCCCAATTTCAGCACAGACCCCAGCCATAAAGGGGAATTGTTTGATGTGCCTGGGCAAGCCAAAAATTTGGGCAACATGGGCTGCAGAGAGCTTCTCACTCTCTTCGTGGGTGAGAAACCCTTGCTCAACACCCCCATCACGCCTAAATCCAACCATCCAGGTTCCCCCATGTGCACTGTGGAGGGAGACTAGTGCAGATGGACTGTGCAGCAGTATCTGGTGAGATGCTGAGATCAAGTTCCATGTGCAGTGCCGCAGGGATAGAAACCTCTGCTGTCGATTTTACTCTTTTGGTATCAATCTCGCTTGGCTGAGGGATGACAGATGCATGCTGCAAGGGAAGAGGGGTGCAGTAGATCCTCCAAGTTTAAACAGATCTCCTTGGCTTGGCTGCCTGTGACTGCTGACGACTTGTGGTCACATAGATGGGAGAGATGAGCTAAGTGGGAGAGGTGAGGGATTTGGGGCACAGAAAAGCACCTGAGACACAGGGCATTGCACCCGAATCAACAGCTTTTTCTCTCGCAAGACTAAGCCAACACACTTTTCACCTTGGTGCTCTCTGCTCTCTCGTGGGATGGGAATCCCCAGTGCCTGGTCTCTGTGTCCTATTTAGCTTCTGCACAGCTACTGCCTCTCACTACCTAAGTGCACAGGGCTTAGTGAAACAGGGACAACACAGCCTAGCATAAAGCCATTTGCTCAGGCTAACATAAGAAGGAATAGAAAGGCATCCTAGTTCTCCTAGTGCTTCTCCTCAGGCCTTTTAACTAGTCCCTGTAGCCAGCAAGCTCCTGTTCACAATGCCAAGAGCACATCAGAGGGGCTGGGGGAGATCTTGAAGGGCACACCTTGCCTTCTTTCAAAATACCAAGCTTCACATGGCCACAGACATCTGGTCCTTTTGCTCTGCTGCGGTTATCAGGGACATACACCCATCAGCCTCCAGGGAGGTAAATCTCAGTGACGGGTGTAAGAGAAGAGTGCTAAGTGCTCTCCAAATTGGGTAACTGATGACGGGCAAATCTAGACACATAAACACTCCACAATGGTGTCTTGTTATCAGCACAGCTCTGGGCTGTTTTCATTAGCAAAGGGCAGGCATGCAGGAAGATATCCTAATCATGGCAAACGCTAAGGGGCAGCCCTCTTTCTGTAGCATTCAGGCATTGCCAAGTCCTGGCCTCCTGTCACCAGGTTTTATTCACTCACTGACCCCTCCTGTCCTGAGCTGGTAAACTGGAGAAGCAGATGTTAGAAGAGGACCAAGACCCCACAGGAATCCCACAGCATCGTTGGAGTCGTTTATCTGCGGCAACTTCACAAGCAGCAGAAAGTTAAACCCACATGCAGTACTGTGCAGAACTATCCAACACAGCTCTTAGGAAGCTCAGGGTACAACTGTATCTTTCCAGATCCAGATTCATTTTCAGGGAGGACTCAAATCCAGCCTTTGCATATGCCAGGACCAATGCTCTTAAGTTCCTGCTGTGCACTTAAATGTCATTAATTATTGTTGGTACTTCATGTTCCTGCAATCACTCAAGCATTGACTGGCTTTAGAAGAAGGGCACAAGACTGCATCTGTGTGGACTTTCTAAAGACAAGCACTGCATCCTTGGCTGGTCAAGGAAGTGGCTTTGCTGTCAGCAAGCTGAAATCAACAGGTCAAGCTGACCTTTGAAAGAGGTAGAAACCAAGTCATGCAGGGTAAAAAGCAGAGGGCAGAAAGAAAAAGGCAGTGAGGAAAAAAGACCTGAAGAAAGCAGAAGTGTGTCAGCATGGCAAAGACAGAAAATAAAAGAATGTTGAAAACAAGTAAGAAAGGAGCAGATCAGGAATCGGAACTGTTTAAGGCCAAAGAAGATGATCAGGTGATCTCTGTATCACAAAAGAGATTAAGGTTTAAAATCTTTAACAGAAAAATCTAAAGCACAACCAACAACTCAAAAATTTTTTAGAAACGTTACCTGATTTGTTTATCAGCCATTTAATTCAAACTTGATTTGTTAGGAAATGAATCTGTTTCTTCAAATCGTTCCTTGATTTCTTTTTCAGTCACGTCTTTTTCACTTCAGTTTCTCCTGGGAGAGAAAGACACCAAGGAGACAAAGTTGAGGCATTTGCATTCTTCCTGAAGCTCAGGTCCTACTGGCCAGGCTGTAGGGTGAGGCCAGCTGAGGAACAAGTGACTTATGGAAGCTCCTGGTCTCTTCAGAGGAGACTGAACTCCAGAGGGAGCCGTATAAATGTGTGTGTGTCTGTGTATATAAATACAGAAGCACATGTGGAGGGAAGAGCTGCCAGAGCTGTCAGGCTCCAGCAGCACGTGAGGAAGGCAGTAGCCTGGCAGTGCATGAGCTCTGCCCAGCAGCCAGGACACCAGTACCCATCACAGCTCCCTCGAATTCCAGGGAGCATTTCACACAGCACCACACGGACCTCCAGCCCGCTGCAGGTCCACCCAGCCACCCCAAGACAACCACGTGCCATCGTGAGACCCATTCAGCACTTCCCTCCAACACATATGTACTGTTCTTCAGTCTTTAAAAACCTGCTCCTCCAGCGGTTACATTCCTTCCTCTATTTCCCAGCCCAAACAGATAGCCTGTGCTCAGTCTTGTGCCAACATTGTCTTAAGTGGTGTCTCTCCACGCCAGTGATGCAACTTTGCCCTTTGGACCACTCCTTTCAGCTCAGCACAGCACTGAAGCTCCAAGTCTACAGGAAACGGTTCTCTTCAAGACTCTTAATTGCTACTGTTTAACGAGAGCTGGTAGAAGTGCCACACAAAGAAACCTGGACACTGGAGAAAATTCCAGAAGCAGCCACAACCTTCAGCTTTCTAGAGGTGTCCTTATCTCCTCCTCATCTCCAACCTGGGAATCAGGTGCCCTGTGCTTTCATCAGGCATCTCAGCAGCACTCGGCCACTCTCCTCTTTCTTCCTTTCCAGCTGCCACCTGGGTGGTGAGCCAGAAGAGGAGATATCTTTGCCCTTTGCCTCTGGAATGATATTTGCCCTTTAACTACAGATTGGCTAAGCCACACAGAATCTCACATCCAACAAGGTGACTTTCAGGCTGACACTTCTGCTCTGAAGATACAACCGGAGGGCCAGAGGCATTCCTGTGAATAAAAGGTCCCCGAAAGTGTAAAGAGATGGTGATGGTGCAAACAGGTAGCGAGAGGGGGTAAGGTTAAGCACTGATCTGCTCCTCCTGGTTACAGCAAGTGCCGAGGGCAGTGCAGCATGAAAGAATTTGCAGTCCCATGCTTGGGCAACGCAAGACTCTATCTGCTTTTTCTAGAGTCCCACATTCAGCCAAAGCCATGAGAGACCAGCACATGGAAAGGGGCTCCTTCCCAAAACAATGCGCAGAACCTCACTCACTACAGTTATACCTTCCATCCCTTCCATGACCTCTCTTCAGACAGTTTACACGATCTTGACTAATCCGTGGAAGCAGAGCTTAAAAATCTCCAGATGAGCTAAGTCTGCACTTCCTGAGTGAAAATCACTTACCCTTTTGCTGCATGTACTTCCATATGCATGTCCACATGAGTAATTTGGTTCAGGTTAATCTAATTCTCTATCATTTTAACCAGAATAAGACCAAAACATAAAAACATAGGGAGACCAGTTGCTGAAAGCCTGTAACCCTGGCATAAACAAGCCCTGAACCATTGAAAGTCAACAACACCTACACCCTCAACAGGATATTTGTGGGTTTTGAAGCAGCAGCTCTGACAAAATACATTCACCACATGGTCCTGATACCCTGCTCCAAGCTCTGGCAGACTCCTGCCTTGTTGCCCCTGCTGCAACTTTCCCTGCAGAGGGGCACCCTGGAGGCCAGGCACCCCTCCTAAGGGGCAAGGCAGGGTCTGATAGCAAGGCTAACATTCACCACTGACAGGTAGCCAAAACAGATGGACACACACATGTATCACAGGGCTGTTTCTTACCTGCTGACACAAGTATGGTGACAGGCATGGGAGGAGATGCTACTGCACTGAGAGGAACCTGGTACAGCTGGGTTTAGCTCTCTCCTCCCTTTTTCCCTTCTTTTGGCTTCAGCTCTCCAGCTGCCCAGAAACTGCAGAGCCCAACCCAGATGTCCAACCCAACTGGAAAACTGCTGCTGCTTCCCACCAGGGAACAGATGCTCCTGCTGCAGCTGCACAGCAGGAAAGGGTAAAAATAATCTTCCTGGGTTTAAAACCGGGCAAAGTTACAGATTTCCTTGGTACTGGCTGTACGGCCAGCAAATGCCAGGACTAGCATCATCTCCCCTAACAAAAGCTACCCAGGGGAAGCGAACGATGTGATGATTTTACAGCATACACCAGCACTTGATAACTGTTTATACAGCACCTGGCAGAGCAGAGGCCTGAATGTCCATGGCTAGGGGATTTTAATGCATTAAGGGATTTTAATGCACTGAAGTGGAAAGCTTATTTGAGCTTTGTTTGTTTAAACAGAGCTCCAGCAAACGACCATTTGCAAAACAAACCCTAAGTCACTGCAAACTCTATCTGAGCACTTTGGTGTAATCTACAGAACTCCCCGAGTCCCTTAAAAGTTAGTGAATGATGAAGCCTCCAGCGCCCTGGCCAGGGAGCTCCCGGGGAGAGCTGGACCACAGTCCCTCACAGGACAGGAAAACAGCTGCTGCAGTCCTGCAGTCTGAGAGGAGGAAAAACACAGGCTGGGAGGAGAATGCAGGTAAATTTGCAGGATATTTAAAAAACAAATCCAGAACAACATTACACATTTAACCTAAAAAGTAAAGAGATTAAGTAAAGACCTAAGTATATCTCCCCAGGAACACGGTGCCCTCGGGAGTGCAAAAAGGCAAACAAAAGCAAGCAAGCAAAGCTTCTGCAGCCAAGGAGAGGTGTAGCTCCAAGGATCCTACGGGAGAAGGGTCAGGGAGCAGTGCCTGCATCTTCCCAGGAAACCTCCCATTAGCACCTGCACTGGGGCAGTAAACAAACCAGCAGCACCAAAAGGATGCTGATGCCTCAAGAAAGTCTTTGTACAGCCAAACTTCACAACCAGCCAGTCAACAGCACTGCTGGAACTGGAAGCCAGCATGGCACGAGCAGCAGAGGAGCCAGGAGGAAACTGGTAGTGAGTGGGCAGAGGAAACGAGCTTCCAGAGACCCACCTCAAAGCCGAAGAGGCTGAGCAGCCCTCACAAAAGGGGGGTCCTCAATCAAACATCCCGCAATTAAGAGAGCAAGAGCTGCACGGGTGATGAATTATGTGGCGTTAATTCCTTCCTAGAGTGCTGTTAACACAGCTAGGCATGGATTAATGCCCCATTACTCGCACACCAGGACGTCTCTTCTACATTTATTAAAGTGATGAAGCAAATTAGTGTCAGAGCGACACGCACACCGCAGCACAGGGAATTGCCTCTGTGCTAGGCAGAGAAGCAGTGCAAACAGCCCAGAGCTCACGCTGCCACACGTAGATAGACCAGGAGCCTCCTCAGCGCAGCCTCTCCCCTGCTCCCAAAATCCATCTCCAAAGAGCAACAGAGCAGCCAGATTGTGGGTACCACAATGCAAACCTAGCCAGCTTTGGATGTATCTGGTCCCCACTGGCTCAGCCACTGGCAAAATGGTGCTATTCTGCTCCCTTGCCTTGCCACACACCACCCAGATGGTGAGGTTTCTCCAAGATGGCATACCACAGAACTGCTGCACTCCGGATCAGCCTGGGGCATGGGGCTGGACTCTTAACCTTTGGTTCTTGCCTCATCACCTGAAGAAAAAGTGCTTACTAGAGAATCATGGCCAGTCTGGGGCATGGGGGGGAGCACACAGTCTCATCACATGCCGCATCTGCTGCCAGCAAGCTTGGATGGAGATACAGGGACCCAACAACTCCACAAGCCAGAAATCATCATGGGAGAAGGGGCAGGTTAAGGTTACCCACACCTCTGACCACACTCATCGCATTTATTGCCACCACACTGCCCTATGGCTGGGATTGACACCTCTACCCCCAGATGCCACTGCTCTGCCTGCACTCTGACCCTGGGGGTCCCCACAGCTCAGCACTCTCCTTCTTGTACTGCTCTCTCTCTGCCAGGCTGCCAGAGCCACCCCAGTCCACCAGCTTCCCCCAGTACTGCCAGCAGCCCCCTGACAGAGGCCAGCTCTTCACTCCTGCCCTCTGCCAGCCTTCTCATTTCCAGGCATTCCCCTCCCTAGCAGCCCCTCTCAGGCGCGGGCTGTCGGACATGCCAATTTATCTGGGCACACACAGGCTGCCGTTTTGACAGGAGACCTTTAGCCAATGTCAAGCTGGCGCTGCGGCCGAAGGAAGCAATCCTGTCCTCTCCCTACATCCAAACATGTGTTCCTATCCCTGCTTTCACGCCAGCACAAACATTTGTGCAGAGTGGTCAGGCAGGGATGAGACAGAACTGGAGGCCAACACATGCTGGAGCTGTCACTGAAAACAAACATTCAAACTACAACCTTGACTGGAAAATAAACAGCAGAAGGGGAAGACAGGGCTCCCTTTAACTTATTTCCATCTGTTTCGAGAGCAGACAAACCCAGTGCCCCAGTCAGAGAAGCCAACATCAAGAAGCAGAGATCACAAGGTGAAAGAAAGGAGCAAAGCCATGCCAGCATCCACTGTGTCGAGAGGACACCACCATGGGACCGCTCACAGTCGGGGCAGAAAGCAATCAGCAACTAGTACTTGCTTGGGAGAGGAGAAACCCTCTAGAATCAGCATACCACTTTCCTTCACAGCACAAATGCGTTTGAAGGTGTGGACACCACGCCAAGTTTTGCTAATGACTGAAGCAAAGCTGCCATCGCAACAGTAAGGTTTAAGGAGTGCAAACTAAACTGCAAATATTTCCTGAGAGAAGTTGCTTCATAGATGCAGGCCTGGCACAAAGGGCACAAGGGAGCTGCCACTGGGAAATCTTACCTGGGGAGAAGCTGTCAACTTGGCTCTTGCCTGCTCCGTGACATTTTGGGATACAGGGGTTGGAGGGCATTGGTGGCAGTTTCATCTTTACTGCTTGCTTGCCCTTCAGTTCTCAAAAGCAGGGACTGCCATGAACTTCCCTGCAGCACCAGGCAAGGCATTGGTCCCCAAAAAAACAAACAGCTCTTGAACACACAGGTGTCCCAGACAGCACAGCCCCTCCATACAGATCCGCCACCAGGCAGAAGCCCCGGGCTGCAGATGCAAACTCACCTGCCTTGTGGTCAGCGGCCGACTATCCCTGTATGACACTGGGCTTTGAAAGAGCCAAGCCCAGGGCAGGTCCTCCCCTGGCCTCAGGTGAAAGAAGGCCAAAGTCCCAGCGGGGAGGTGCCACACCACCTGCCTCCACCATTGGCTGCTCACACCCCTGTGGGGACAGGCTCAGTGGCACTGCGCCCACTCAACTTGCAAGTCAGCAGAGATGCTGAGCCCTGGCATGCAGGGCCCTTGCTCCTCCTTCCCAACAGCCCCCAAAAAAGCCCTCGACTCCTGAAGCCCCTTCCCTCCTCCACAACTTACCTCTGCCTTGTGTGGTTTCCCTCCCACTGGCTGCTCGGGATGGGTGTCCCCCCACGCCCTCCTACCTACAGCCAAGAAAGTTTTCACTTTGAATGTGTGCTGGCAATCAGGCTTGGCACCCTTGTAAAACAGCAGGCAAACTTTGCCTCCACACTCCTTGTAAACTGGGCTCGGTCTGCGAAGCCTTAACTTTTCCACGCTGCGAGACCTTGTGATGATAGAAGAATAACTCAAAAATATCTCCATCATGCCACAAAGAAATAGGCAAGTTCCTTGACAGTACGGGACAGTCTCCAGGCTGAGGGCATGTTAGAGAGGTGTTTGACTTCACAAACACAGGTGGTGGCAGTATAGATTTACCTGGAGCCCATGGGGGAGGGGGAAAAAAGAGGATCAGAACTCCTGACTGGCAGCAAAAGCTCCTGAGGTCTCATTCCAGATTCGTTGCCAGCTTGTCCTTTACCTTCAGAAAGGATTTCCAACCACAACTGGCAGACCGAGGAACACCATGCTCCCATGACAACATTTCAGTTTAGGAAAAAAAAAAGCCATGAACAAAAATAGTTCAACATCTTAACAGAGGCATTTGCCCACCACATCCTTCACCCATCTGGACCAGTATAGTTACCCATAACGTTGTGACAGGAGACGAGCCACAACAGGGCCACAGTGGAAGTGTCACCAGGGACAATCCTGCAAGCCCCTGGGACTACAGCAGTGTCCTATATTCTGATACCGCATGCACAGTGTTGCAACTGTCCTCTCCCCCAGGATTTATCTGAGAACACAGGAATTTCAGAGACATCATTTACATTCACACAAGGGTAGTCAAGAAGACAAAACAGAGACAGCAGAGACCAGCCTTGGAAATGCAGCCACCTCCACCACTCTCCAAGGAGGGAGAAGGCTCAGCACTCAAGAGCTTCTTTTGAGCTGGTCCAACCAACCCTCTCTTATCTCAGGGACAAAAGTGCCACCATGTGCTGGAGGCAGCTCTCTCTTTCTCCAGGTTTGCCTGCTGGTCTCAGTCACCAGGGCCACCTCGATGCAAAGCAAAAGGGTTAACAAAGACACCAGACACTTTACCCCCTCTGCCTGCCTGGGCACACTGGGAAAAGCCAGCCTGGCTGTGACTCCAAAGCAAGGATCAGAGTGAGTGGAGCAGCAGGTATTACTGGAAAGAAAGGGGATAAAAGAGCAGGGAAGGAGGTGGGGATCCTCCTGCCTCTGGGCAGTAGAAGCAGGAGGAATACACCCAGTTTTCCCATGCTCTCCCCTCTAGGCTCTGCAACCTGCTGGAAGTAACAGTCTTCCTCCCCACTTCCAGTACAGCGACATGCAGTTTTGTCTGCTTTGTTGAGAAACCTTAAGCACTAAGTCAAGCCAAGAAGTATCTTCTTTTACCTCTGTGAGAGCCAGGCTTGGAAAAAGGCCTCTAAAAGACACTGTGAGCTGCAAGAGAAGTGTGCCTTCCTGACCTGGAGAGCTTCTCCAGTCCAAACAACCTGCTTAGATTGGTGCAGAAGCTGTTTGCCCTACTGCTTAACAGGGGGAGTTGCATGGAGGCCTCTCCTTGCACCAACACGATCTCTCTCCCAGATGAATCTCCTACCCCTCTACTCCAGGACAGCTCAGGAAAGGGAGTTCAGTTCATAGGTCCTACCACCAGGTCACACTCCAGTGACCGGAGCATATCCGACTTGGGCCAGGCAGAAAGCAAAGCACAACTGCCCAGTGCCAAGCCATCTGCATTCAAGTCAGACAGAAAGACCTGAGGAGCAGGCCTGTGCTGATCTGCAACAAATGCCAGATACGCCCTTCAGCTTTGCATGTCTTAGGAAATTGCCAGAGAGTTCACACTCACCAAGAAGCTGGGCTTGGGTATCAGCACTGCAGCACACCAGGAGGCCCCTGTGCAGATCTGAGACCTGTTACTTCAGGGGCTGCATGGACCTTCAGTCAAGGACAGCTCCTGTACAGGAGGTTTTGCAGCTACACTGCAAGATGGGATGAGCAATGACAGCTGTTAGAAGTGACTCACCCAGGGCTCACAGACAAGTCTTGCTGTCAAGGACATCAGGGCTGCCAAGCTGAAGGACCCAGAGGGAAGGTTTCAGCAGGACAAATGAGCCCGCAGTCACCTCACTGAGAACACATAGCAGAGTCCTGCTCCATACGAACAACACACTAAAACACTCTTGTAAGGCAGTAACTGCAGTGCCTTCCCTCATGGGAGAGATAGACAACAGGCCTAAAAGTGCTCACAGCACCCCTGGCAAGACTGAGGAGAGCAAAGGAAACCCATGGGAGCTGTTGACGCTCTTCCCATCTCAACCTGCCTCCTCTCTGCATTCTCAAAAAGGCAGCTGAGTCTAGTGGATGAGCCTCAAGAGACCCGGCTCCTCTGCTCTGCACAAATGCCACATCAAGAATGCTACAGCTCTGCTCCCCTCTCATTCCTCAGAACACTTACAATACAAGCAACAAACCTTCAAATTATGGACAACTACTCATGCTCAAAGGCAAACTCAGTCTTGGTTCTCCGTACAGAAACACAGACCAAGAGGTGTAGGAGCCAGATGGCCAAAAACCTTTTCCATGCATCTCTTCCAATAAAATCTTCAGTGATGCAGTAATACAAAGTCAGAGCATAGCCACAGTAGGAATTCAGGCTCAGCATTTTGCTTGAAAATAGTGGTGGGCTCCAGCTTTTGGTCTGTAGAGACCTGCAAGCCCCAGCACCAATTCAAAGGGATCTGTAAAAAGTAGCTACAGAACAACTACTCCATATGCAAACACAACGAACTATGTATGTGTGGCAACTTCTACAGAAAATGATTATTTAAATTAAGTTCATAATGGCCTACATTATTTTGCAGCTGAAGAGCTAACAGTGGAAGCACAAGCTAACTGACAGACAGTAAAATTGCCCACATATGATCATGCTGGTGTATAAGCAAGTTTGCAGCTTGAACATCTTTGGACAAAATAAGTGGGTGCTTCATGCCAGTGATGCCCCTTTTCAAGTTCCAAACCATGTGGTCACATGTTGAACCCGTGTGATTCTAATTTTTTAAAGCCACCTTCCTCTGGATCAGTTCTCCATACTAGTTTTCATGAAATTAGAGCTTCAGAGACATGCAGCGTTAGTGGGAGAAAGAGGACAGCTTCACAAAGATAGAGTCTGGCAGATGGGAGATAGAGCTGGGAAACCAAACAAGAACTTACATACAGCATTTCTTCAATAATCTGTGGTGGTCAAGAAAAGGCAGAGCCCACTGACGGTGACAGACAAACCTTTTGTTCTGGAAGGACTTGCCACTGAGAAACTAAACAGTGCAAATCCCTCACTTGTGTGCTCTAAGAGACCAGCAGAGTAGAAAAAAAGGTTACCCCCTTCCAATTTAAAATAATCACCATGTACAAAGCTGTAATTAAAAACAACCAGCCAAGAAGCCCAAGGGAAAGCAAGGGTTAGATTCTAGCTCAGTCAGTAGAAATGAGGCAGTGCTGAGCTGAGGTCCCGCCGCGTGAAAGGGACAATTCACTCCCACCAGCAACAAAACCAGTGCCCCTGGCTCTCAGCAGACTGATCTTCTCTGAAAGAAAAGGACATCAGTGGCCCTGCTGGGAGGAATAAGCATTTTTTCAGGTCAAATTGCAGCAGTACCTCATCAGAGCAACACCCAAACACGCACAGAGCTGTTCCTTAACGTGCATCCTCTCGGGATGGTGCCAGCTGGCTGCAGCAAACCCAAGGCTGCAGAGGGGAAGGACACGGGTTGTTATCGACATTGGGATGGGCTGCCCAGGGAGGTGGTGGAGTCCCCATCCCTAGAGGGGTTTAAGAGCAGGGTTGACTTAGCACTTAGGGATATGCTGTTGTTGGGAACTGTCAGTGTTAGGTCAATGGTTGGACTGGATGATCTTCAAGGTCTTTTCCAACTTAGACGATTCTGTGTGATTCTGTGTGACTGACAGCACCACTCAGTGCTGCTGAGAGCTGGCAGTCCTGCCTCAGGGCTAGCATGGGGCACACAGCATGGACCATGCAGTTGAAGGCCTCCAGAGCCCTGATGGTGGCCCACGAGCTGGAGAGCTTGGTGGCAGCTGTGTCAAGGACCAACTGTTACAGATAACCGCCGCTTTTGTGTCACAAGATGAGTAAGGTTTTTCTCAGAACACTGCAAGCAGCCCTATAAAAGGTTTTTTCTCCTTGAAAGGAAAGGGGAAATACAAACTCTTCTTCTTTGGAGAAGAAAGAAAACCAACCCACAAATCCAAGTTTATTTCCCCTACATTGCATTCCTTCAGGCAGATGCTGAACAAGATGAGAGTCAAAACTAGCCCCAACTTTAGCTATGCCAGGGCTATAAATTAAGCTCCAACCCTCCCAGCCCAGCAGCCAGCAAGGGGCCTGCCAGGAGAGCTCTGACACACAGGTGCTCCCACAGCACAGTGTGGGGGAAGACCAATGGAGCCATTGGGTTAAACTCCACCACGTCAAGGCTGCTCCTCCCTTCTCCAGACTCATCCAAGACAGCAAACAGAGAGAAGAAAGAAGGGAACAAAAACCCTCACTGAATAAAAAAGCTAGCCTTGAAAATGCCCCATTTTGGTGTGTGCCAAGCAGTCCACAGCTCTGAGCCAGCGGGTTGCTCTGATCCTGCACAGAAAGCCTCCTACCCACCAAGACAAGCAGTATCCCTTCCTGCCCCTGAAGCAGTGAAAGAAAAAAAAAAAACAAAAACAAAACAGGAGAGAAAAAACAAAATAAAAACAAAATCACCACCTCTGCCCAGCATCTGAGGTACCCCAGCACCCACTTCTCTTCCCACAGACTTTTTTTTCCCCCTCTGCAATGCACCCATACCACCAGTACCACATACACCACCACAGCTCCTCACCCCACTAACCACTCACGGTACCTTCATCCAAGCACTGGGCTATCCTGGGAACAGGCTCTAAGGAAGGAGAAACAAATTTATCTACTCCAACCTGCAGACAGACTCGTGTGCATCCCCTGTCACTCCACGGAGATCTTGACTTTTATTTTTCTGCGGCAGACCCCAGGAGGACCAGGTCCTCAGCTGATGCAAGCCAGAAGAGCTCATCATCTTTACTGGAGCCTGGGGACTTGGTCCCCCGCCAGCTTCAGTGAGAGGGCACATTATTACAAGCACATTGCACACTTCTTTCCAATTTCATGAGGTTTCCCTGCCCATCTGCCTGCAACAGCCTCATCTTCTCAATGATGCTCCTGTACAAGCTCATGACGACTGGGAACAGTTCAGGCCTCAAGAGCCCAAGCTTACTTGGCAAAGGGGAGAAATAGCAAATGAGAAAAGTAAAAAGAGGGAGGGGGAGCAGGCAGAATACCTGCATCTTGCCCCAACAACGACTTGCAGAAAACCCAACCAAAACTGCACATCAGCTGCTTTCCAGAATCACTCTTCCTGCCTTTCCTTCCAGCTCATGCTCACCACAAAGAGCGTGGCTTGTGATTATTGCAGGAAGGGGAAGAAGAGAAGAAATGCAGGAAGCCTCCTTTGCATGCGTAGTGATCTTGGCTGAAAAGAGTCCCCAAAAAACTTAACTCACTAGTTTCAGAAGTGGTGCAGGACCTTACCTTCCCACATGCAGAACTACAGGAGCAGAAACACACACCACCATTCCTCGACTTGCAGGCTGCATCATTCCAAGGTGGTGGAGCACAAACCGGCACTCACCCCCATAACCTGAGTCTTCTGAAAAAAAAAACCAACCAAAAAAACTGGTGGCACACATCCTGGCTGTGTTGCACAGGACCTAGCTAAGCTCTGCACATGGAAGACCCAGACCTGCAAAAGAGACTGAGGACCATAGCACTGCAGAGAATGAAATTGCTTGCAATTATTTTTTGTCCTTGCCCTTTCACAGTCTCAGTTATGAGCAGCTCCAGAATACACCAGCCACCTCCTCTGCCCCAGGATTCACCGAGGGTAAATGCAGCAGACAATGAAGCAAAATTCCTGAGTATCTAGTTCATAACCTGATTGGAGCAGAGTTCAAGCACCAGTTGCTAAAGTTTACTTCTGTATACTTCTGCCTCCCAGTCCATGCCATACCATGTGGATTCATTCTATAGATCTTTTTCTACAGACAGCATAGAGCATAGGAAATACCCAGGGCTGGCTGTTTAGCTAATGTGCACTGAAAGCTTCCTTCCGTCTACTGCGCCTGCTGCTAATTCCCTTCACAGCTCTGCTCATTAATAAAAATACAACACAATAAAAGAGAACCGCACACATACACACCTTGCCCAAATTCCCTCCATACTGGCTGATCCTGAGTCACCACCAGTGATTAACTGTTGCCATGCGCTGAGGAGGACACGGTTATTAAATTAATAGGGGCTGCTTAACCTGGCTACAAATATACATGAGTTCTTTGTGCCTTAGTGAGCTAATAAGGCATGTGCTAATTACATTAATTCAAACAACCCAGCGTGCCCTGAGGGCAAAGGCAGAGAAGGGTGCAGCAAACCCAGGCTCTTTCATAAAAGCTGTGCGAGAGCGGGAGGTACTTGCCTTGACACGGCTTTTGGCGGAGCAGCCCAGGAGCACTGCGGCTCGCACCCCACCGCCTAGTTAGTGTGCGAAATGCCTCGCTCAGCCCTCGGCGCAACGACAGGCACGGGGTCCCCCCTCCAAAGGGCCAGCTCGCTTGTCTCTTCCTACCTCCGTGGCCCATCGCAAGCATCGGGCTGACACCCTGCTGCCACGGGACCGTGAGCGTGGGGCCCTGCAGCAGCCCCCTTCCCGCACGGACCGCGTGGCACCAGCGCCCTCCAGCCCCGCAGCAGCCCCGGGGCGGCAAGTCCGCCAGCATCCTGCCACACGCTGCTCCTCACGCCGGCCTGTCTCCTCCACGTCCCCGAAGGCAGCCGGGGACAGCTTGGCCGGACAGGCAGCACACGGAAACTTCAGCGTGAGCTCAACCAAGTTCAGCGATCCCAACCGGCTCCCTAAACCCTGGCACCGGGGCAGGCGGGCGGGACAGTGCGCACCTCCCACCTCAAAACAGGAGCAGAGCCTTCAGAAACGGCAAGGGGAAGGGACAGACTGTGGCAGGAAGCAAAAGGACAGCAAGAAAGAGAGACACGCAATCCCAGCAAGGGTCAGATATGCTCAGAGAAGAGCCTCACATCTCTCCAGGCCAAGAGTCACCAGATCCCTCACCCCCGCCACCGCTGGGCAGGAGCCTCCCTCGGCATCAGCTGTGCTCACCCTCAGGGTGTCTGCTAGGCACTGCCACCACCTCTCGGCATGCCGGGGAGGGAGAGGAAGAGGAAGACGAGAGGAAGTCGGTGGTATTTCTTTGCATCTCCAAGGACACGTGCTCACGCAGCGCTTTCTGAAGCATGCGCTTGTTCCTGTGAACACTAGGGGACTGTGCCAGAGCACAGCAAAGGTGGGGGGGGTCCCCTCTGTTCCCACTTCTTCCTGGACGGCGTGCACCTGGCAGTACATAGGGCCATCCCAGGGAGGCCTGAAAAGCAACCACCTTTCGCTAGCAGCAAGGACTCTGCCATGTGAACTGCAGGGTGTTTAAAGACACATTGACTCTTCCCCTCCAAAAGAGGATCTGCAATCAGGCACCAGGTGAAACACAGGGCTGTGGAAGGGCAGTACAACACAGTTTGTCCTGCACAAAGAGGTACTGGGACAGGCTCGATGCAGTCTTGACAGTGGGCTGGCAGAGAAGATGCAAGTATCTTCATGAAGGAAACCAAACTGGGGATTTTTAACCCCTAGAAAGTACATCTCTCAAGCCACGTGATTCTCTTTTCCAACAGGGGCTGTGGTTACTCAACCACTAGTCCAGCATAACTTCAGGCTACTGCCAAAAAGGAGGGAGCTCTTCCTTCCCGCAGCAACTAGAGGATCTCATTTCAGACCAAGCCTATTCCCAGGTCAATGAATAGCTGTGAACACACAAATGCTTGTGCCAACACAAAAGGAGTGAGAAGCAGGGTTGACACTTTCAGCAGCAGCCTGCCTGCCTGGAAAAAAAAATGAAAACAATAAACAACAATAAAACAGAACAAGAATCCCTCCAGGGAAGCCTGGGAGATAACGGCTTCAGGACCCTGAACAAAATGGTTTAAAAAAACCTAGAAATCCAGAGCCCTGTGGGGCTGTATGTCAACTGATAGCTGTCACTTGGAGACCCAAAAGGGACTGCAAGAGCCTGGCTGGTACAGCACTGTGTCCAGCAACCCCCCCACCCTGCCCCTGCAGCAAAGCCACAGTGTCCCCAGAGTGCCAGCTGCCAACGTGGGTGCCAACACCAAAATATCAGAGGGTAATGGAACAGGACCCCAAGGTCTGAAAGGACATAAGCCTTCCTGTGTCACCCTTAGGCTCCACCTAAGGCAAGGGGACGGAGCAGCATCAAGCAGGAGCCACCATGTAAGCATGCCAACACTGGTGTACAGGCTGCAAGCTCAGCTGCTCACCAGAGCCCAGACTGTATTTCAGGTGCCTTTTGTAGAAGAGAAGAGACAGGATACCAAAAGGACATCTCCCAGCCGCCCAAACACGGTGCTATACCAGGTAGACCTTTCCGAAGAAGGAAGCTTCTCTCATTACTTCCCACTGCTGAAGGTAGAATTTGACTAATGCTCCCAGTACACCAGCAGAAATGCCAGTTAAATGTCAGGTTAATCCATATTCCTTGACTCTCAGCCACAAGATACAGGGCACTGCTGCTGCCAGTCCCTTTGCTGTTGAAGTACATGAACATACCTGCTTCACTCCTGCATCACAAACAGCATTTCTCTCCTCCCACCTCAGCTGTTTGCTTACACCAAAGCTGTTCAGATCACAGCAAAATGGCTCCTTGTTAAAGGCACCTCAGCGGCCCTACACAGGTCATGTTGCTCCTAGAGAGGTTAACAGCCAGGGAAACTCATAGGCACTGTGACAAGTGGAGGAATTGTCAAAGGGACTGTAACCACCGCCTGACAGCTCAGGATTCTGTAGCATCATCCATCCACCAGCTCCCTGCTCACCCAGAGTGCTGTGAATCAGCAGGCTGCAAAGCAGGCAAGGCGTTCCCAGCATGAAGACAATATATTTAGGAGGCCATGGGCAAATGAAAACACATGCAGTCCTGCTTGCCTAAACAGAGCAGAAGGTAACACAAGAAAGGAAAAAGAGTGAGAAGAAGAAAGAGAAGTCAAACTTGGAAAGTCATTCTCTGGATATTCAATGTCTTATCTGGCTACTCCACACGGGCAGTGCGATGCTGCTACCTGCTAGATATATCCACAAGAATTTACCTGACACATTAAGCATCCTCAGTAAAGCAATTCATCTTGCATTGCTTAAGACCTCTTTTCAGAAAGTTAAAAAAAAAAAATATTAAAAGACCACCACACCTGAAGCACACCTCACAGCCCTGCTCTACCTACCAACCAACACTGCTTCACCAAGGAGTGTGTGGCAGAACGCAAACAGCATTAGACACAACAAACTGTCATGCCAGTGAGCAGCGGAGCAGACACTTGGGAGAGTAACAGTGGTTTGGCAACATGGGAACCAAACACACCACTCTTCTCCAGAGGTCCTCAGACAAGGAATTCTGGGCTCCAATCCACAATCCCCATCAGAGCCAGCCATGGCTACTGATTGGGAACTTGCCTGCCCCAAGGCAGAGCCCACACGAGAGGTGACACAGCACTCTGCTGCTGCCACAGGTGATGTCAGGACCCCAAGTCTGGTGCCAGCTGGGGAAACCATGCTCTCCTTCCCCTGCAAGAGCAGTAACCTCATCAGAGGGGAGGTTGGCCACAGCAGCCAGCTCTGCCAGAGCTCACCTGGGGCCCTGACCATGATGTGTAAACAAACCTGCTCTCATCCCATGTCCTCTGAGGCTATCAGCAAGTTTCTCAGCTCATGTACACGTAAGGTGTGTCCAAACAGCACGTGCCCGTTGCCATAGCTGATGTGTTTGCTTCCAACTCTGGACCACCTCACTTTGCACCTCCCCAGCTCCAGGTTGTGCAGCAGTGCGAGACACAACCTCACCTGCGCGTCGCAGAGGCTCACAACCTGTGTGGCAGCTCCACAGCCTCTCTCCCATCACCTGAGCCCACACCTCTGCAAACCAGCCAGGGCTCACCTCCACCAGAACAGCCCAGCAAGCAGGCCCAGCAGAACCTCACCACAGGGGAAGCTGGAACTCACTCCACACCAGGGAACCTGGCAGAGCCGCAGAGACTGAGTCAGCGGCACGCAGATGCCTCCCGAGCACGTAGAGGCTGCAGGAGCAGCCTGCTCAGCCTCCCCAGGAGCGTGCTGGCAGGCAGCACACCCCACGGCACACTCGGGCACGCGCCCACACACAGCTCAGCAGCGGCCTGGCATTTCTCCCCCCCTTTCCAAAGCCAAATTCAGACCATCTGTTGTATTTCTGCAAAATCATCCCTCTTTCAGGAAGGGCCGGGGGCTGAGTTTAGCTGTTTATATAGCGTCTGGCATTTCTGTAGTGCTTATCACTTCAGTATCCAAGCTATTTCCCTTCAAGCTCTCCATTAGTTTTGAAGAACCAAAGTGAGGCACCGGTAGATCTTCACTCTAAGTTTCTGAAAAAGAAAAAAAAGGGGCATCAAAAAGACAACAGCTGCTCAGGTCATGCATGCATTTAGCTGCTAATGAAGTAAGTGAGCACAACAGTTCAGGGGAAGGGGGTCAGGCCCACACAATGTGGTTTATGTCCTTTAAAAGAACTACTACCCTTAAAAACAGTCTTCATAAACAACAGCTGCTCCCAAGGGATGAGATGAACCAACAAGTGCTCCTGTTGCCATACAGAGAAGAGCTCAGCTTACCCAGGGCATGGTAAAGGGAAGCTATCCCCATCCTTGAGAAAGCCAACACAAAATGAAAAAAGGAAAATGAAGCACCCAGAAGGAGAGACCATTTACTACATCAGATCATGCTTTCTGCAACAGCTGCCACTGCTATTGCACACAAGTGGCAAAACCCTTGAAGTGCTGCTGCCCCTGTTTGATTGTAGGGGACAGGGTCAGAGAGACACTTTACTGCTTATCCAAGGTCATGCTCTGAATCTGTGGCAAAGGAGAAAGCAGTACCCAAGTTCACAGCTAGCCCCTGACATATCCTGCTCCTAGAGCATGCTTCCTTCTATTTCCTCTTTTTTATAAACCCGTAACTATCACAGAGCTAAGAGCACAGCACTGAACAGGGCATCGAACAAGCTCCCAGCCTGCACGTGGCCTTGGAGAAGGGTTTCCATCCCACCCTACCCAGCAGGCAACAGGGAACTGCCCTTTGCTCCACCAAGGCGCACAGGCAGCACACCCACTGAAGGCAGTAGGGGGTCAGACACCGCAGTGACAAGGATACAGTACTCAGCAGCAACAGAAATGACAGAACCACTGGTCCAGACTAGGCACACCACATTCTACTGCCTCCTTCCACACATTCATCCACACAAAGCTGGAGCTTGCCCTGGCTGGAAGCTTTCACATCAGACAGCACAGCCCCTTGTTGAAGCAGAAAGGACTCACCAGAATCTGCGGCTGAATTCAGAAATGAAGGATCACAGCTACTGAACTGGCTTCTGGCCTGATTCAAATGAAGAGCTCATCTGCAGAGCACCTCTCTCCTACCTAAGTGACTTGCTAAATGTCCCATATCTATGTTCTCTAATTAAAAAAGCACACACCTCTCTTCTCAAAGGTCACCTCCAAGACAGTCATACTGTGCAGCAGCACCACTGTCCTATCTAAGAGGGGAAGTTTTCCTTCTCGTTCCCCATTATTGTTGGACTAGGTGATCTTCAAGGTCTTTTCCAACCTAGATGATTCTGTGATTCCCTGTCCCCACTTTGTCCACAAAGCTCCTCACAGCTGGGACAGCCTTTAAACAGAGAGCATGAGCCCCAGTCACAGAGTCAAACTCCAGGTGAGGCATGCACAGTCCTTTGATGAGACTTCAGTCATCTCCAGCTGCTCAAATTCATGCCATTCTGTGAAACTCAGCTAAATTAAAATCTACCTCCCTGTTCTTTTCCTGGGCCTGCAGCATTTATCCAGAGGTCAGGAAAAAAAAAAAATCCAGACAGCTCTCCTGACAAGCTACACACCCTCATCAGCACCAAAGGAAGGGGCAGGGCACAGGGAGGTTTGACAAGACGTAGCTACCCACCCACAACAGCACCACCAAAATGGGAAAAAGAAGTGGTTATGAAAAGGTTTAACAAAATAAACGTTAAGACAGCATTCCCATGAGCAGCTCACCACAGGCTGCGTTACATTAAGATCAACAGAAACCCCACAAATTAAATAAATAGCATCCTGTCACATTTCTCCTGACACAGAACAAGCATTGCTGCTCGAGTGCCTTTCCCTTCACCAAGAAAATAGTCACCATGTGGGCAGTCTTCCTAGGACAGCAAGTATTCAAAGTCTTTATATTTACAGATGTGCAAGAGAAACTGTCAGACAAAAATCCAAACCACCCAGAGTGGCAAGGTCTTTTCATTGGGTTTGTCTGGGGCTTTGCCTTGTTTTCTAAAGTTTCTGTACCCCCTGTTACTTTATCTTCACAACAACTGGAACTACCCAGCAATCAATACTGCAAGGTTAAAGCAACACCCAGCTTGGCATTGGAAAGCTCAATTCACCTCCTCCTTCCCGCCATATAGGCGCTGGAAAGCAAACAGAAGAGGACAGCAAGAAATCATTTATCTGCTGTTAGGATTAGTTGAAACAACACAGTGTTAGCTCTAGCAACCTGCCGTGCTGTTAGCTGGGGATGGCCAAATGACATTCCCCACTCCAGGCAGGCAGAGGCCAGAGGGCTCAGCCATGCGGAAAAAAAGCTGCATCAAGTCACAGCACCTGGGAAGCCGAAACACACTGTCCTGTTAGACCTCAGGCACCTCCTCAGCAGGGGAGAAGAGGTGCTTGCAGTCACATCCCACTGCCTTACTGCAGACAGACAAGGCAAGCGGCTCCAGCAAAGCCATTTAGAGAAACACACAACAAAACAAACCATGTAAGATATGTTCAAAAGTAAAAAAAAATAAAAACCAATGCACTGGCTCACATTGGCAGCATCTGTAGCTCATTTGCCATGATAAGTAGTTGATAATTACAACTCTCCTAACTTTCTGGTAGTGCAGATGTTTGCGTATTTCTAAGAATGCCCAGATGTGCAAACACTGGCATCAAAGCAGGCTTCTTCATTTCCTGAAAACATGGTTAAGGATTTAGGCAAATGCATACACAGATGTAAAAGGAGTAATAACTGGTCCTTATGTACCTGCAGTAGCAGAAGGCAGGATGCCATGACTGGGCAGATCCCTCCCCATCCTGCACTGCTGCTGTTGAAGGAGCACCACAGGCACTTGTACTTACACAGTATTGCAGAGTTAGACAGAGGAACAGAGGCAGCTAGGAGGCAAGTGTGTCCAACTGGAAGCCTAACAGGACGTTAACAAACTTGTAAGAAGTGACAGGCTGAAAAGGCTGTGTGCCCAGGCTCTTCCTGTAGCTCAAGGGCTCCCACATGATGGCCCAGCCTCAGCTGCTGCAAACCAAATTTGCTCGATGCCTCTGCCAGAGCTACATCAACTTACTGCAGTCAAGGGCCAAGGTGCACAGCTCTGGGACACCACTGACCTGTCAGCAGCCATGCAGAAACTTCATTCTAGGGAAGAAACAAAACAACAGGGGGAAAAAAAAAAACAAACAACACTGAAAAAGGACAGCCAGGAACAAGGCAGACTTAGGAGAAAGGCCTCTATGTTCTGAAACAGCCTAGAAAAAAGGAAACTGCAGAAACTCCCTTCACAGGGCATTACTACTGTAATATACATGAACTGCAGCACTCAGGATCACAAACTCGTTTGTCCCAGCTATTCCAAACACAGTTTGGTTACACATCATCCCCTCAGCGCAGGATCTCCTAACAACCGAACAAAAATATTTTGTCTTTTCCCACCCTTTCCCTTCCCCCCTGGGGCCTGGTTCAAAGCTCTTTTATGTCATTCTGGCAGCACAATATGAATTTAGGCAGATAGAAACAGCCCATTAAGAGATACACCCTACACAGGGCATTTTGCTGCCACTGGAAAGTTGGCAGTGCAAAACATTTGCAGTTCCCTGCCCCTGAGTGAGCCCAGGAATCAAGTGACAAAAGAAAGCATCCTGCTGGAACAAGGCAGACATGCCGCAGGACAGCACCAAGGGACACAAGTCCATCCATGGCTACATTCAACACTGCTGAACTTTTCTTCTCACCACACAAGCCTTTCACCTCCCAAATTTCACAAGGACATACCACCTTCCAGCAGTTACTGTGAATTTGGCAATTGCCTTCTAGAGCATTTTATTTCCACAGCAGGGTGAAAGAGAATCCAGGGGCTTGCCAACATCTGTAAAACAAGTAATCCCGGGTTTAGCAGCAAACCCAAAGCCCAGCCCTTTGGAGGGCCAGAGATGGAGACCACGCAGCCCTACACCACACCTAGGCACTCCTTGCCAAGGGAAAAAGAGCAACTCATCAGTCACTCCTCTTACAGCCTCCTGGCTGCAGATAAAACCAGATAAAACCTAGAGTGCCAGGGACAATTAACTATTTTCACAGCACTGCACTGTCATCACACACTGCAACAGGGGTGTTCTCTAGATTGAGCTTTACCCCTCACAGAAAAGCTGTTAGGAGAATCTGCAAAACTGGGACACTGGTTGGGGATGCTGGATCTTAGATGTATTTTACTCTAGCTAAACACAACACAACGTCTTCCCACCTAAAACCACTCATACCTTACTCCAGGAGATCTCTCCCTCCTATTATTTCACAATTCCCAGCGGGACAACAGTTACTCAAGAACAACTGTAGGGGCACATGAAATGCTTACAGCTCCTAAGTGAGACGTTCCCCATTGTAACACCCTCATAAGAGCACAGCTCCAAATCCTCACGGCTCTCAGGCTTCGAGGCACACCAAACCCCAGGCACTCCATCTCAATCCCTTCTCTCCAACACACCTTTGCCTCGCTAGAGACCTACAACACAAAAAACCCACAAAAACGTGACACACAAGTAAGCAGGGAGGCTGGTTCCACGTGTATGTGCTGCTGTCACCTCGGCCAGCCAAGTAGATATTCCCTGTCTTGCCCAGCAATTTAAATCTTGGCAGGGAAAGGGGAGCAAATGGCCCTGACAGGCTGTCAGTGATTTCTACCTCCTAGTAACTTAATACAGCACACTGCCCCTTCTTAAAACAGCAGCAGGAGTAACTTCTAGGGCCCTGGCATCTTAGTAAGGCATTAACAAGATTGCTGGGCATCAAACAACACCGCAGACTTTCCTTCAGAGCAGTGCCGGGCTCCAATTTACAACACAGATTTGCTCCCTGTTCCAACTCGGTCATCCATCTCTGCCGCTGATCAGCATCGCCCTCAAAACAAATGCGCCTTCAAAACACAATTACTACAACGGGCACTCAGTGAGCCAATGAGCCCAAGGGCACAGCACCAGGAGAAAAACTGCACCCGTGTAAATGACAAGTAGTAGCGTACAGTTAAAAATCCTACAGGTAAGACGTCCAAAGGGGTAAATCCTTATTAAACACTCATGTTTATTTTCTGGTGAAGGGGTTAGAGAAACTCCTCCTATTAGTCCTCATCTATACCTTTATCTGTAACAGCTTGGAAAGCAAAACACAAGCCGAGCACAAGACAACAAGCACCATCCGAGTCCCACACAATATATTGTTATCAGCCGAGTACCACTCTAGTTTGATTGCCTTTTGCTTGCCACTGCCAAGAAATGAGATCTTGAGAGGCAAAGCCACAGTAGTGACTTGCAGTGATCAGAATCACTGCAGATACAGTCCCAGCAGCAGCAGCCATGCCACAAGAGGTCAGATCCTAACGGCAGCAAGGCTCTCGGAGATGAACACACTACGGTAAAAAACACCCAGTCTTTGACTGTAAACACCTAATATCTAAAAGGTATTAGAACAAATAAACATAGCTGGGATCCTGCTCTGACATTTGTTACCCTGGCAAGGTACAGAAGCTAAAAGCTGAGAAGCCCTGCAGGAGAGAGGCCTGGGGCACTACTACACCCTCTCCCAGCAGTAGCCCGGCAGCTCCGGAGGGTGCATCGAGAGGATACTCGGGGTCCAATTCCCAGGGTGACCTTGAGGAAATCCCACAGCCTATCCACGTTTTCACGTTCCCCATCCACGGGAGGAAGAGCACAATAACCTTGACCTACCTCAAAAAGGCGCAGATCTGGCTTAGGAGAGCCTGGAAGGTGCTCGGAGAGGCTTGGAAGCAGGACCCTGCCCTCCGACTGGGGTGGACAGAGGCTACAATCCTACAAATCACCCCAGAAATCAGAAGCCCCGGAGGAACACGCAAATCGCTTTCGATCTAAAAAGCAGCAGCTCCGGGGCACTAAAGGGCACGGCTGAAACCGCACATGTGTCACCCGCAGTTTCCCCGGCGCGGGCCGGGAGAGGAGGGGTGAGGCCGCTGCAGCCCCCAACGCCCGGCAAGGGCAACCCAGCACCACGGGAAG
>NW_020799102.1:9063628-9085658 GCF_003259725.1 Athene cunicularia | reverse complement strand
GAGCCCTGCCCGCCCCTCCGACAGCAAAGCGCCCTGGCCCCGCCGCGGGGCGCCTCCCTCACCCCGCCCGTCAGCCATCTTGCAGCCACCTGGCGGGGCGGCACTCGGCGGGAGCAACGGGACGAGCCAGAATGGGGGGAAACAACAAACCTGCCTTTCCCGACAAAGTGAAGACCAAGCCGGCTGCGGTCAGATGGGCCACCGAGCCGCCTGCTGTCCCGCTGGAAGGGCCGCTGGCGAGCATCGCTCTTGGGTTTACTGTGGTTTCAGGAGTGTCACAGGCCCGAGTCCTCACACAAAAACATACACGGAGACGGTTTCAGTGGGCTCTGGAAACTTAAGCAAGAAAGTGAGGTGGACAGCAGTAGCCAGCCGCATCTCTCTGCGTCTTGGGATGGCCATGGGTGTGACACCACCAAGGAGAGGGGGAAAGATCTCCAGGGGAATACATCTGTCAGGCCACCCCTTGCCGCTGACCGCACCGGGCGCTACACGGTAACGGATGCAGCAAGCGCGGGGTTACCTGCGCTGCACCAAATCACGAATACACAGCCTGTGCCATGAATCGGAGAGGATCAGAGAAGGGCAGCTATGGGCTGGTCGTGTGTCAGGCTAAGGGGGACATTGCACACACGGGAGAAGTGGCAATTACATGGAGTCACGAGGAACAGCCCAGAAACAGCAGTTTCTGGAAAACAAGAGGAGCTTGTTATCACCTGTAACCCAAAGCGAGAAGAAGATGTAAACCAGAGGTCAGTGAAGCATCAGAAGCCAATGCTGAGTGGGGTGTAGGTGAAAAAGGGAGCTTGTGCAGTTTTCAACCTGGGCTGGGCAAAGCATGAGAAGATACAGCACAGGAGGTGACAAAGCTCACTCAGGAAAGGTGGTGCCTGACCAAGGAAGGAGACTTGTGCACCATGGCTGTTCTTTGGGTATGTATTGGATGGACATCCATTACAGGAGCAAAACACAAGTGCTGTGGGCCACTGTCATAGTCTGTCCAACCCTGCAGCCTTGTTCCACCACGTTCTTGGGAAAGCACTGGCAGGCGCTGACACGGGGCTCCTCCAGTTTGGGGAACAGGGAAACAGGGTTCAGGGGAGCTGCAGTTATCCCCTCCCACTCCCCAGCTGCAAAACTCCTTCCCACCCCCTTCCCTGGTGGTGGCAAGTCCCTGCTCTGCCCTGTTCTGCAAAGGCTTTGGTGGGTTTCACTGCACTGTGCCAACTCAAAAGCTGAACTGAACCCGATGTGGACTGAGGAGGATAGATTTTACTGTTTAAAATAATCATCTCATAGATGTGCTGGTAGGACAGTACTGTTCCCGGCAAAGAAGAGGTTAACGCTGTCCAGCTTTGCACTGAGTTTTAAGAGGACTGCAATCACCCGTTTTTATTTTTGTCTCTGCTGCATAAAAACAACTGCTCTTTGTAACCTGCATGGCACTAAGGACTCGTTTCTTCCGGCAGCCTTTAAGAGAGGGGATAAAAAAAAGCAGAAGAAGAAAGTTTACATTCAGCGAGTGCCAGGTTGTCAAGGTTTCCTCTGCTCTCAGACAATTTTTTTCTTCTGACAAGAGAGATTTAAAACCGTTTGATAGAAAGCAGAGCTTCAAAAGCAGCAGTGTCTGCATCTGATACAAGGTGAAGGGCAGAGCTCTGGGCCTCCTGTATGAGGCAACATCGTCATCATGGTGGCACACATGGGAGCATTATACCAGGTTTGTGTTCGGCTTGTCACAAAGCTCCCCCTGCACAAGTCTCAAAGTCCTGCACTGCTTTCAGCCCCACTGCCAGAGACGCCGTGGGCTGGTTTAGCCCTGCCAAGGACACGGGTCAAGTTCAGTCTGCTGGCAAAGAAAGAGGCTTTCACGAGGTCGTATTTTTCACCTTCCTTCCCCATTTGCATCGCTTTCCGTTTTAATAAATCACAGAGTGGCAGTGAAATCTCCAAGTGCTTAAAAAAGCCAAATGAGGCGAGTTTGGTCACTGCTCCCTTGGCCTGGTGGCCATCCTGGATGTGATTATCAGAGCACTGGTAGACTATTTAACTGATAAAGATTGAAGAGGCAGTAACATAATTAGCACTGGTCAACACTGTTTTCTGGAAAAATCAATCTCAACTGAGCCTGATCTTGTTCTCCACTGGGACCATGGGATGGGTTGCCAAAGGTAACAGCACAGAAGTTGTTGCATTTGACTGCTGAGAGTACAGCCAAACAGTCTGAAAACTAACAGATTCACAGCTGGCTGTCATCTTGGATGTTGAGAATCACCCAGAAGCCACTGACCCAGCAGGTCTGGTTTCATTTTCTGTGCACACACTTGACATTACATTGAGAGGGGATGTGGGTGCAGCCCGAGAGTGAAGGGGATGCAGGGAGGGGACAGCTCTACCCAGCTCTGTTGTCCCTGAGAGCTCAAGGCTGTAAGACCACACAGGTGAAAGAGTCTGTCTGTCCTCTCTGGCCACTTCTCCTTGGAAGGAGGCTGCAGGCATCTTCTTAGTAGCTATTTGATTCAAACACCTAGCAAGTAGTGGGAGGAAAGTCCTTGATGCTCAAGGCACACAAGTGTTCCTCAATTCCCACAAGCAAACTCTCCAGCCACTTTTCTCCAACAAAAGTGGGGAAATCAAGGCTCAGCAATGTTAGTCTCTGTAAAAAAGCATGCATAAAGCTTTCAGGCTTCCATCACTGATCATCAAGAAGCCAAAAAGACATAACAGTAGAATTTTCTTCCCTTTGTAAGTGAGTTTTAGAGCTGCGGGGCTGACCCTGGAGTGCTAATGTGCCCTGAGCTGGCTCACAACATGGCCCAGCTCCTGCAACACGCCCCACAGGGCTGGCAACCTCCAGTGAGCACCAGCATCTCGCGGTGCCTAGCACCATGGGGTCCGGCCGGAGGGCGTGCCTGTCCACAGCGTGTCCCCCAGCAGCAGCGCCCTGGCTGCTTTGGCAGCCAACGCAGGCTCTCACGCTCAGCGGAGAACGCGAGGCAAAGCAATCTCATGCCCTGTGTGCTTATCTCCTGGATAAAACAGCAAGGCACTTTTGTTTATTGAGTGCCGATGAATGGTGCTGTCTTGGCTGCGAGATTGGCCTCCAGATCCCACTCCAGGGCCAGCTGCTGGCACGGAGCCTGCTGCTGCAGCTGCCTATTGCCACAGGAGCCTTTTGGCAGGGTTTACTCCCTCATCCCAGGGAGGAATTGCCCCACAGCGTCCCACCATCCACATCTGCCCCCATGAAGAGGTGTCATTGGATTTATGGGGCATTGCAGGACAGGGAACATCACTTTCCCTGGGGTGTGAGGCAGAGCAATGCCAAATGGTGCCATTTGCTCCAGGATTTTACAGTTGTGCTGCGTTTGTGTGTGTGGCAAAGGTTTCTGGTAGCAAGGGAGGGGGCTACAGTGGTGGCGCCATGTGAGAAGCTTCTTGAGGGTCCCCCAGCTCCAACTGGGACCTGGCTCTGCATGAAGGCGAGGCCAGTTAGATGCACCTCTGCCATAATGAATTTAAGAAGAGGAATCTGTGGGGAGGAGTTGGAGTTGTGAGGAGGAGTTGCAATATCTGTGTGAACATCGAGGTCAGTGGAAAGAAAGAGGAGAAAAGGGGAGGTGTGTTGAAGCAGAGACTCCCCTCTATCCTGTGATGAGAGGGCAAGGCTGCCCCCTGCACCCATGGGGGGCACTGGGGAAGCAGAGACCAATTTACGGGCTGGGGAGGACCCCACACTAGGACAGGTGACTGTGCCCAAAGAAGGCCAGGACTCTGTGGAAAAAGAAGCCCCCATTGTTGTAGTTTGGTGCTGGGAGGACTGCAGCACGCGGGCATGACCCACACTGGAGTAGCTAGGGAAATGCTGCAGCCCATGGGAGGGACTCATGTTAGAGAGAGTTTGTGGAGGACTGTCTGCCGTGAGAGGGGAACCACGAGGCAGCAGGGGAAGAATGCAAGGAGTTCCCCCCACCCTGAGGAGGAAGCGACGGCAGGACTGACTGCACCCCTCATTCACCGCCCCACTGGACTGCTGGAGGGGAGGAGGTAGAGATACTGGGAGCAGAGCTGAGCTCGGGAGGAAGGGAGGGGTGGGGGAAGGTGTTTTTAATATATGGTAATACTTCTCACTGTCCTACTATGTCTGTTAAGTGTTGGTGTTAGTGTCTGTATTAAATTATGCTCTTTCTTCTTCACTTAACAAGTGTGCCTTTTGCCCATGACGATAACGGGTGAGTCATCCCCGTCCTTACCTTGATTCCCAAGCCTTTTGCTTTTCTCATTCTCAGCATTGGGGAAGAAGGGAGGAGTGAGCAGCTGTGTGGTGCTCAGTTTTTCTCAGCTCAAACCATGACAGCAAGTGTTCCCCACTCTCCACAGCTCATTAGTTCATCTGCTCTTCCAGCACCAGCAAACAACTAAGGGAAATCTGTGGCCGCATTAACCCACTTTGCTGTTTCTCAGAAGCAGAAAGGTGAGATGACTCCACCCCACTAGGCCAGAGGGTGAAGTGGACACTGAGGACACTGCCATCCTGCCATGGGTGAAAATGAAACAGCCCGACCCCCAGGGAGAGCCATGTCTTCCTGGGCTCGCTGCCTCACCAAGCGTGGCCACCAGCTCCTTCAGGGTGGTGTTATTCTGGGACCCCAAAAAGCTGATGGATCAACTTGTGACTGCCTCTGCCCTCCAGCCATTGTTAATGCACAGCAGCTGTCATAAAACAGCCTGTTTAAGCAGCAGGATCTTCTTTTTCCTGCCCAGGCTGTGATGAAATCATCTGTTGTAAGACATTTTGAGGGGGAGACATTGTGTTTTATTGCTTCTCTCAGTGCACCAGGATGAAAACCTCACCGGGATTGTCACTCAGCCTTATGCTCCTGCAGCACCTGAAGGATGTGCCAGGCCCCAGGAGCCAGTAACCTGCAGTTTTAGGAGAGAGCAACTACAACCAGCATCACCACCAGTGCTTGTTTGCAGCTCTGGCCTTGGGGAGAAGTTAATAATCACAAGATTTCCTTTTTCTCCAACCTGGAGGGATGAAAACTAAAAACATTTGTCCTGAGCCATTGCTGCTTCCAGAGGGAGTGAAATCCTCTGAGGTCTGAGCTGAAGAAGCCGCAAGGTGAAGATTCATACCTAAGCTCATGTCCTCCCCCAAGCTATCCTGTTACCACCTCCCTTAGCCAGCTCTTCTGTCCTACTTCTCACTGTAATCTAAAGCTTCTCTTCATCAGTGCAACAAAGCATAATTAGAAGCCTAACAACCCATGTTCATCAGCCAGGTCCCTTCCTCACACAGCAGGGAGAGATGGGCATCTCCACAGGGGCTGCAGGCACCTCTGCACGAGCCCCAGTCTGTCCTGGACACACAGATTTGCTGTTTCTAAACCTGGGATTGCTAAACACCTCCAAAAGACCCAGTCTGGCCCGTGGCAGAGACCTGGCAGAACCAGCATGCCTGGGACACACGTCTGGGGCTACTCAGATCACCACATATTGCCACCTCCTGTTCATACCCAAAGCTCTGAGCTCTTGGTGCTGCCTTGGAGCCATCCCACAGGTGGACCTGCAGCACCCTGGTACCATTTTTTAATCAAGAAAAAAGATTTTCTGCATTAGGATGGAAGAAAACTCAAAAATTTCTTAAGCTATTTGTGTTTTTATTAGAAATACCAAGGTTTACCCTTGCTGGTTCAAGGCTGACAGGGTGGTGAAAGCCTGGAAGCTTACAGCAGGTTAAGCAACTAGAAGATGAGGAATACTAGCTTGCTGCATTCCCAGGTCACTCACTAAATGTCTGCAGACAGCATCCCTCAAGCTCTCCCATCCCGTTAGCTAAATCAGACCTGTCCAACTTCTCCATGATGTGTGAGGCTGTCCCCTATCCCCTGTGACCTCCTCTGTATTCCCTGGTGGCCTTGCAGGGCCTGCCCCACGATGTGGCCCCACCTGGGGACCTTTGTGTGCCCAGCCAGGAGGTGCCTGGAGATAACCTCCAGCTGCAGTGAGAACAAGACGGAGTTTTCAAGCTTAACACGTCCAGGGTAGAAATCCCGTCTCTCACTTTGGGCAGTGCTGCCTGATTTACTCTGGGTCACCACTGAAATCCTCAATCCAGGAGTGGAGCTCGGCTGCGTGGCTCTGAGGAGGGTCCAGCAAACAGCCACCTCTGATGCATGCAAGTCTTGGTCCCCCGGTCCTCTGACCCTCACTTCCCACCCATGGTCTCCCCTTATCCACAGGGCAGCTTCAGCAGAAGCAAGACTTGCAACCCCCTTGCCTGTCTAGAGAAAGCAAGTAGAAGTGTCTGATCTGCCTCCTCTGCCTGCTTTATTTCTCCCCATGCTCTGTTGTTGCTGGTTTACTAATCTGTCTGGGAAAGACAGCCCTGGCCTCTCCTTCCGTGCGGGAACGCATTCAGCTTTCTGTATTTGTTTGCTTTTTAGAGGATCTTTTCCCCACCAATTTAACCAATTACTTTCTGAACACAACATTTATAGTTTGGACTCAAACATCTCGCAGCAATGAGTCAGCGTTAGAACTACGCTCAGTGGGGAAAAAAAGTATCTGCTTTTGCTTATTTGCAGGTGGATGATGTTGGATTATTTCATTTGGTGCCACCTAGTTGAGAAACAGTGGATGGCAACCATCTATTCAGAGTCTTCATCCTTTCCCAGACGATGTAATACTCTGCTCTACGAAGAAATAAAGATACTCTGTATTACTCGTGTCTGAGCATCCTTCCTGCTCCTTGCACATTTTCCAGTTCCACTATCTCCTTTCTGGAAAAGACAAGAACTGCACTGGTGTTCAATGAGCAAACCAAGCAGAAGAATCTTAGTCCCCGCCTCCCAAAGCAACCTTCTGCATGGCTTCAGCCTGCAGACCTACTGCGAGGCAGGAAGGGTAGAGACTAAATTTTCCACTGTCATGGTGCCTACCCACTTTCTACATTTCCCAGTCACCGAGTTCCTTCAAAGTAGCTGAGAGCTGGAACAAGCATCAAACTCTCCTTGTGGATATTCAAGCCACACAGATTTACAGAAAAACAGTGCTTTAAGAACATGCAGTTTATTCCTGTGGAGTTCAGGAAATGGACACACACTTAATTGTAGCAAAAGCTGTTTTCTTTAATTTAACAGCATAAAACTGATAAGCACAGTGAGATCACCCTGGGCTGGTGCACCAGTGTCTGAAAAGCAGCCCCACATCCTTCCTAGTGAAAGCTGCTCATGGCTTTAAAGGCTGAAAACAGGCTGGGATGCTCCTTTGGGGAGAAAACAGTGAATTTAAGGACCATCAGATTTTCTTCCCCTTTTAAAAGCAACAGCAGCACGATACTGTCAAGTATGGACACTGTAGAGTACCAAACAGCAGGAAACCTTATCGGTTGGCAGGGTATCTTCTAATACTCCCTCAGTTTTGTATCAAACTAGGTAGCAGCCCAGTCCTCAACACACCACAGGTATCTCCGTCCTCTTACCAGAGCAATCCTGTGGATGTGCTGAATTTTACAGTGTTGTTGTCCAGTCACAGTAAACAGACAAATGGAACACAGCCCCTGTGGGCTCCCTCCAACCTTCCTATTTTCTTCAGGTCTTTTCCTGAGAATTATACAGCATTTTACTGCCAGAACCCTGTAAACAGTTTAACCTGCTGCAGGATATAGTCAGGCTTTGCCTTGTGTTTTTTATTGAATTAATAAACTGATTTGAGCTTTTCCTGGGCTTTCATTTCTCACAAATTTCTTTTATTAATCTTTGCAGGAGCTGGAAGCATCTTACCTGAATCTGTCTCCTGGCAGCTAGAGGACTGTCATGGTTAGCAGATCCTAGAAATGGAGGGTGTTTTGTGAGAAACACACTGTTCACCTCCAAGGCTACTTGGTCATGCTGCTGGAGATCTTCAAGTTTATGAAGTAGAAAAGGGTTTAATTATGCGAGTGAAAGGGGTATAGATGTTACAGACAAAAAAAAAAAAAAGAGGAGAAAAAATGTTCCCGTTCCCATTCCCAAACAATTTCTCCCTTTGTTTTTAAATTTGTTTGTAAGGAGGCTTTTCCTGGTTGAAATTTTTTGGAGGAATTTTGGATGCATTAGGATTGTGCACAGTAAAAAACACAAAATCTCCCAGATCATCAGTAGGACACTGTAAGGTGCCTAACAGGCCCCAGGAAAACCAGATAGCTGGTAAGGGAAAAAAAATACCTTAATATGTGATGAATTCATGAAAGAAGCCAGAAAGGAAATAAATCTTTTGATTCAAAAGACAAATGCCATGTTCAGGGTTTTTTCTGCTTTAACCATCTATTGCAAATGTCATCAGCGTTTCCTGGCCATAGCAACCGCAGGCTTGCGAAGGAGTTACTGTGCCTCAGAGAGATTATTGATAAAGATAACACACCTGAAAATAACATGCTTTCTGTTGACTCTTGTCCCGCTCAAATATTTGCTGTCAAGTCAGCTGAAGGAAAGCGCAGTCGGATGGTTGCTCTGATTTCCCACCAGCACCTCCACAGCCTCAGCTGGCTACTTGCTTCAGTGTCACTGCATGGAGAAAAACAGATGCCAGTGAGGCAGCCCAGCCCAGCAGTAAAAGACTGGAGATAACAATATTTTTCTTGGGTACTTACTTAACTTCCCTTAAGTTAATGGCCCAGATCCCAAAGAGCTGATGATACTGTCTAGGGTTTGGTGTCTCCTGTCACCTGGCCTGGTTGTAGCCCACACCTAGAGTAAGCCTAAACACCTAGCACTAACCTCCCTCTCCTAGCCCAGTCGGTTATGTGGAAGAGCTGCTGATGCCTGGCTGAGGTCTCTTCAGCACTGCCTAACTCGGCTGTTGCCTGGCCATCACAAACAGAAAGCAAAGTGCAGCCTGGCTTCATCCCACTGCAGAAGTGGATGCTGCTTTATGCGACCTGTAGCCTTCCTTAGGCTGGCTTTGGCTAAACAAAAGCCTCCTGCACCTTCACCAGAGGCCAGGCTAAGCCTACGCGCTGGCCCCTCTAGACTAGCCTTGTTGATCCCTAGCCCTGCTCCACCCGAGCCCTAGTCATACGCTCAGCGAGTCAAACCCATGCCCTGAGTGTCGTTTCCTGGCTTAGCCCCTCTGCAGCAAAGCCAGGCTACTTGCAGCCTGTCCCAAAGGAGCTTTTCTCCCACTTCTGTGCAGCACAGCCAAGCTCACCTGTGTCTTTCTGCCAGCAGGTTTAAAGGGACCTGGCTCTATCTCGAGGCATTTATGGATTAGCAGACCACACAGTGAGAGTGAAGTGTTTATTTTATTTCCAGTGAGAGCAATATGCCCAAATGCATCTCTCCAAAACTGGAGGAAAGAACAAATACCTCGTTGGTATACATCAAAATTACAGACAAGAAATATGACACAGGCTACCAGAGAAAATGTACATTCAAAAAAGAACTGCTGACTTGAACCCAGCATGAGACCTGAGGGGCAGCATGGCCTAAGAAATCAGATCTGAGGAAGGAAGTCCCTAGGCCCACGGTGACAACTCAAGTCTGCAAGTCCTTGTCCAGTGCTCTGGACTAATCACTCCATGGCCTGAGATGACAGTATGGCCTTAAAAGAATTTTGGAAGAAAAGCAGAACAATTTTATGCCTCTCTTTCAATTGCACTGATGGCAGGTCTGAAACATGGCATCAGGGAAACCACGGACGGTTCTTCACAGGGGGAAGAAAACACCAGGATTTCTGAGACCTGCAGCTGTCCATTGACTTTGGGTGTTGCAACCTGGCATTTTTATACAGATTTCTGTTTTTCAGACTGAGAACAGCCCTTTATATATTGCTTACAGAGTTACGCTGAATCCAAATCTGTCTTGAAAGGGTTAAATTTATGTAGATGACAACCGTCTTTTAGAAAACTTGCCTGAAAATTCCCACTGTCATTAGTGGGTCATTAGTTGAGACCCATCATGAGATGGAGAACAGGAAGAGAAGGGCAACTCAGTAATCATTGTCTGAGCAGTTAAAAAGCAATAAATACTTCCAACCTTATACAAGATATTCAGACTGCAAAACTGGGAGCTCAGCTCTACACAGTTCATGCCAATCCCACAGCACTGCCTATTTCACAGCTGGTCAGACCAGTTTTTAAAATGCAAATTTAAGTCATGCTTTTAGCAGACTTCACAAGGGGTCACACCTTCACTAATAAGGGGGCATATTTCACTGGAAGGATGTGAGGAATATTCCTTTGAAACTGCAAGGAATATTTTTCACTTAAATTAGAGTCTCTCCCAGAACAGCGGGGTTATGGATTTTTACTTATTTGTAAAATAAAACTGGAACTCTGTAAAAGACCAGCAGCATGTAGGTCTCATCTAAAAAGCCTGGCAGGTGCAGCAGCCCAGGGACAATGTGAAATTTCATTTGTTCCAAAATTGCTTTTGGAGCAAAACCGAAAACAAGAGCAATTTTGCTAGAAATTAGTTTCTTTTCTTTTCCCCACAAATACTTAGATTTTGTTTTGGGCTTGAGGGAACTTTAAGAGATTTGGCAGAAAATAGAAAACATTTTCATGGGAAATATGGTTCATGTTTTCAGGTTAACAAAACACATCATTAACAAAAACAGCTACACCACAGGCCTTCATAAGACGATTGCACCTTCATTTCCCATCAAGCACATGAGCACAAACAGACCCAAATGCTCACACCCAGTGTTTCCAACACAGTTTCAGGAATAAGTTATAAATAAATATATGTAACATGAATATTAATTCATTAAAGGCTACTTTAGCCACTACTCATCTGACAGACACTTCAGTCTCTGAATTTCTCCACGTTTCTGAAATCTAAAGCTCAAGGTCAAGAAGTGGAATTACAGAAAAGACTCATACACACACTAAAAACCACCTGGGATTGGCAGAAGCGGCATGTGAGTGCAGACCCAGGAGAGCTCAGTAGTCTTCTTGCAAGTAAATCAACGTCCGGCTCCTCGGGAAGAGGCTGGCCCTTGAGGCTGGAGCAGCCCCAAGACATTGTCACTCCGGGTAGTCAACGGGTCCCCATATGAAAGCCAGTTCTTTCTGGTAGGTGCTACATCATAGCTATGGCAGAGTCCTCAGCGCTGCTCTCCTGCTCCAGGCCCACGCGGCGGATGGACTCCCTGTATTTCTGCCGTCCCAGCTCAATGATGGTTTCGACCTCATCAGCGATGTCCTGGCGGCCACTCTCTTTCATGGCTGTAATCAACTTGCTCACACAGTCAGGATCCTCTGAGTTTTGCTGAGCCCATGAAAAAAGCATGTCCAGGATCTGCTTATTAAGATCCTCTCTGAAGAAAGGGGGAAGCACAGAAGTAACCAACACACTCTCATGCTGAGCAACCCAAAGAGGATTACCTGAGTCCTAGCCCAAGACTGGAGCCCCAGAGAAACTATCCATACACATGGGCCTGCCTTTTCCCCACCCATCATACAGAAGTTGCTGTTCCTGCACTAAAATCTGTCTGGGAAATGTTTTCCTAATGAAAATGTCAAATTAAAGCATTCTGCTCTTGAGTGTAAATTCCCCACAGGAACAGTAGTTTGGTCCTAACAAGTCTCATTCTCTCCTGCGGCGCTGGCTTTTTGGTCAGAGTGCATGTCTCATGATGTACCACAAGCTCTTTTTGAATAAAGATGATATTCACAATTAATGCCATAGACCACTGCCCATTGTCAGAGATGGAGTCTGGCCAGGAATCCAGATCACAGCACAAAACAGGAATGCAACCCATCTGAACTACAAAGATCATCACGTTTGTTACTTCCCACTTTTGTTTTTCAAACAGAAAGCTTTGTTTTATAAGGGCAAGAGAAAATAATTATCTTACCATAAAAAAGGTAATGTTTTGGGAAGACCCATTAGTCAACCCCTCTTTTATCCAGCAAAACAATTCCAGTAGGAAAACTTTCAACCAGCCAAGCATTAATTTACGCTGTGACATTGCAGATAGCTAGACAGACAGACAGATGGACAGATATAATGCGTGGCTGTTGATCACTGTGCCCTGTCTCACCTGTTGTTGTACCCTATGCGCTCGATCTGCTGATAGGTCAAGCCGAGGTGGAGGCCGAGGGTCTGCCAGTCCGCTCCCACGCGCCTGGCAATGCTCAGCAGGTTGGCCTGGGTCAGGTAGCCAGTCTCGGCGTTGCCCAGGTTCAAGGGAGGGAAGGAGAAGCCGTTCAGAGGACTGGGGTTCTCACCCCAGCGGGATTTCAATCGCTGTGTCACAGAGAAGAGAGCGACAACATGCTAAACAAATTGGTTTTGTAGAGGATGTTGTCTGGCCATTCAGTCTCCACACTCCTACTGGGAGGAAGGAGCACTAACACCGGCCAATGACCAGCAATGCTCACTGCCTCTGAAAAATATCACAGAATCATTGTGCTTACAGTCAGAGCTCACACTGCAAATTTCCTGTCTTGTCTTTACAGAGCATTTTGCAGTGAACCGTCTCCCCACGAGAAACCATCTCCTCAGTGGTAAGAGGGCAATTACGTTCAGGTTGCATATGTCAGAAGGTGATGTGAGATCATGGCACATGATCTGAAGGGAAGCATTCAGCCTACAAAGGTATTTATTGTTTTAAGCTTCTCAAAAATCAATTAAATTCCCTAAGCAAAACTTTCTCACTGTAACACAAAGCCTAGCCTTTAAGTGCCAGCAGCTCACACCAGAATACTTACACTCAACACCTGTAATTCAAATCCAGCCTAACTACCTCAACCTAGACCTTTCTTTTGCCCTGCTGCATGAGCTGTGTGACTAAGAGATTTACAAACAAAACACACACTTCCCTTAATTACAGTGAGCTTCCTCCTATTCTACATCCCTCATTCATTCAAAGGATCCACCCTCTCTGACCACCCCTCCAACAAGCCTGTGCTTGACAGGCAAGATGAGCAGGAGATGGAGAGCACTCCCAGCTAGTCATGTTTCTCTTTGCAGAATTGCTCATGGGAGTGGGGAATCTCCACCATGACATGGTTGGGCAGCCACTTCTTGCAGTCATTCATTGCATCTATTCTCATGGAGGAAGACAAAATTAGCTGAGCAGGAAGGCTGTGCTCTTACCCCATCTAGATTAATTTTTCTGTAGAAAACAAAACCACTCACAGGCAGTTTGATGGGCAGAGTAGCAAGCCAGAGGGAGTCTGGTCCTTTCCTCCTCCTTCTGGCATCTTCAGGGACACTCTCGGGAACTGCGCCTCGGTAGAAAGAGACCTTTGCAAACAGAAAGCAGGCAGCGAGGCTCAGATTGAAGCACAGCAGCCAAGTCTGTTTGCACCATGTCTTTTCTGTCTGGGAAATAATGAATTCAGCATTTCTCACCTGTCCTCAGTCCATAAATACAGCCTCCCAATTAAGTGCAACAGGGAGGAGCACTGAGGTTCTGCCATAAAGGCTGGACCCACTGCCAACACCCCAAGAGTTAATGGCAGGAATGTAAGTCAGAGAGCTAAGTGATGAGTGATCCTTCCAGACACTCTTCTTGTTTATTCAGGGGTTAGTCAGTGAAATGCAAAGCCAGGGGAAAGGGGGGAGGGGAAGAGTCATGCCCAGCACTCAGAGATTATTATGAGGAGCATTGTAAAAGCAATGATGATGATGAAGGAGGAAACAAAAAGTCAGTGTAACTGCTTGCTCACCTGGCCTTTTACAGCTTGGCCTTTCCTGTCTACAGGGGAGGTCACATAGATTTCCTTCATGTTCTTCAAGTGGGAGTAAAAAATAAACGAGAGACGTCCATCCACGCAGTCAGGGCGATCTGTGCAGAAAAGCCACAAACACTCAACTTGATGCTGCAGAAAAGTGTGCAGCTTGTCAAGTCTGGCCAACAGCCCATCATCCACGAGCAGTCACCATGCTACTATCTAGTCCTTCTACTCATGCCTGAAAGAATTGTAACCCCCGACTTTCTTGCTGGGTGACAGGGGAAAGCAGAAATCACTGGCTGTGAAGAAAGTAAGTCCTACAGGTGAAAAAGGAGAATGGCCACAAGGTGGAGATCAAGTTCAAGAACAGAAGGCAAGGTGTTCTGATGGAGTCAAGACCCATCCTTGGTCCATTCTACCCCTTGGAGGGTAGAATCCTCTGCAATAACATCTTGTAACACACAAAAATAGGTCACCCATCTCTTCACCATTTCTGCAGTGGGTGCAGAAATAGGAATAGAGCTAAAGGAAAATAATTTAATCAGGTACAACACTCATATACGTAATTATCTAGAAATTAAGTTAGGTTAGAGTCCAGCCTAAATCAGGACAGAGGGACAGACTCTGGCCTTGTGAACTCCACTGAAAGACCAGCACATTTTATTATTCTTTCTAGAGTTGTGCTTAATTTACACCAATGAAACTGAGCTGTACATTCAGGTTTTGCAGCAAATGGGTGTTTGCAGCTGTACCAGGTCCAGACACACTGGGGCATAAAACATCATCTTAAGTTTTGGTTCTGCTCCCTCTTTCCTTCTAATGATTCCATTAGGGGGAATTCTTTGCACTGGATTATTTCAAAAATACATTCTCAAAAAAAATATCTCTCTATGTGTTCTCTCAGAAATGGGCAACATTAATTAGATCACCATGGGCATTCTGGTGCGGTGTCTAAGATGCCAGGAAAAGGGCTGCAGAAGCAGATCAGTCATAAAACAAAAATGCTTGGCTATTTCCCTCTGCAGGCTACAACAGCGTGAGAGGAAATGAAAGCCTGCAAACAGCACTTTCATAGGGAAAAGTAGACACAAAAGTTGGGTGACCAGAGAATGTGACAAAGTCAACGTCAATGGGCTGGCTGCTGTGAGAAGCATGTGAGCATGGAGACTCCATGCCATGGAGTAGAGCCCCCAGCAGAAACATGCCTGGGGCTGCAGAAGCACAAAAGGTAGGAGCAGAAAGGAGCCCAGTACTACCATACCCATATCGATGCTGATGCCATGCTCAAAAGCTGCAAAAAACTGCTCTCCCTCAAACATCTCCACCATGTCGGATGGCTCAGGTCCTCGATAGCGGTCCTGCAGCTTCTTCAGCACTGGGTCAACCTGACAAGGGCGACAACACAGGAGCCCATGCTTGGTCTGAAGCACGTCTGTCCCCTGACCCACGTCCCTACGCCCACGATGCTCCTCTCACCTTCAACAGGGAAAGTCCATTTTACATAAAAAGGATGTAAACAAATGAACAAACCCCCACCCCTCCTATCCCAGGTACGTTCACTACAGACAAGGAAGAGGTGCTCTGAGTTTTGTGGCTTCCCTGTTTCTCTTCTCAAGTAAAAAACAGAAAAGCCTATGTGGACTAACGACGATAGGCCATCCCAAAGCTGCCATTAAAAAAGCATTTTCAGCAATGTCTTTATCTTTGTAACAGGTTAGTAACCTTCAAAGGCAGGGAGGGATTTACTTGCTTATGCCCCTCACAGTATGCCATTAAAAGACATTTTCTCTGCAAAAAACCACATGCTACAATCCCACACAGCTGAGGGCAGCAGAAAGCTCATTTTGGCTTTGCAGCCTATGATCACACTGTCAGACCTGGGGTCTCAGAGGCACTGCAAGAGTCATCCTAGAGCCAAAGTGTCTATTCTTCTATTTCTAAGAGTATACATTCTCTCTGGCAGGAATAGAGACATCCCCAGGCCCTGATCTCACTCTGAGTGCCATTGCTGCCTCCTCTGGGAAGAATTTTAGCCCAGAACACAAGACATAAAAATTCCTTACAGATGTTTATGCCCACAGGCCATTTCAATACAGGAGAATGAATAAAGAAAAGAAGGAGCAACCAGATCAAAGGGTTATGCAGAGAGTTGACTATGCAGCCCAGTTCTGGAAGTCTGATAAAATAAGCCTCGCCTCGCTGAGCTGCACTCCCTGTCAAGGCACACACTCTACAAACACAGCTGCACGCTTACTTTGCTGACAGCTGAAGCAACACTGCTGAGGGCTGAGAGCCCCAGGGCAGAGGCAGCAGAAGAGAATGTGCAAGCGCTTCACATCTCCTTCTGCACAAAATCAACCAGATTAGCTCAGACTAACAGCATAAACTAACCTGATGTTGCACTGAAGCAGATTAAGAAGGGCTCATGTGTTCTGTTCCACTGCTTGGACTGTAAACAGCAAGGAACATCAGCAGGAGCACCAGTTCTAACCACGTCAGCTAAGAGCAGGGCAGTGCTTCTGCCCACACTACCAGCTCATGTCAGACAAGTGATGTGTTAGCTTTAATATCTTTGACTGAAGTTTAAGCCAGCAATGTTTTGCCTCATGTTTGCTGGTCGCTAACAGCATGCACATGGCTAATTACTGCAGCTCAGATGGTTTTAGCAGCCCAGTCCTCAAGGTTCACAGGGGAGGAAATCACTGCACAGCACCCACCAGTGCATAGAATGAGTTTTCCTTCTTTCCCCAGCTCCCAGTGAGCTGGTATCACACCACCAACCCAGCGTGGTGACAGCATACCCCAGCCATGACCCTGGGGCAGTGAACAGCACCATTTGGTGCACTGCTGCCCTTACATCCTACAGAGAATGGCCCGGGAAGCTCAGGAGCAAAGCTACACAACCCAGATCAGACCTTGTGCTTGGGGACACACTGTAGCAGGACTTGCTCGGGGTCCTTCTTCCTCTGCAGAGCAATGAAGTTCACCTGGTACATACGCAGCCGCTCATAGACTTTCTTGGCAATGCCTCCAATGTAGGTCTTGGTGGTGTACCACAGCCAGTACCTTGCAGATAAGGAATTAAGAAAAAGGAGGGAACTTGCCTAGGAAGAGAGGCCAATGTCACACCTACGAGACTATAAAATATGATGGGTATAGAGACAGAGTCCTAATCTGGGCCTGATTTGCAAAGGGAAAAGGGAACAGGTAGGGTTAATGGCATGACGCCTGGTCAGAATGTGGGAAAAGCAAGGCAGAGGAACATCCCATTGTTTCATCAGGACTAACCCTGCACTCACCAGGAGAAGTGGGTGACTTCAAACACTGCATAAAGATGTGTGAATTCCAGCACCACCTGACTGGTAATGTCATCCCAGGTTTGGCCCTCCAGGTCACCATGGAGAAGATGCAGCCTCGACCGATCCAAATTTAGCCCTAAAGACCACAGCGATCAAGAGATGCCATATGCAACAGAAGCCTTCATTCACAGCTTTACAAATCCAGCCACAGTTCTGGGTGATTCACTTCATAAAAGCACCAAATTAAGGCTCATGACCTTCTCTTCAGCATCAATGACTGAACTTTGGTCAAAGAGCAGCAATATCCCAATACTTCCAGAATATTCTGGCAGAATATGCAGACTTAAACTGATAGTGTGCTGTTTTTCACCAACAGATTCATTAGACAATTCCCATCACCAGTATCTGGGGTTCTTAATTAAGTTCTGTGTCTTTCTAAATGTACATCCCACAGGCTTTTCAACCCTGATGCACTTCAGACATACAAGTAACAGGCAGTGTTACTATGAAGGCCAAGCCACACCCAAAAAGCTGTTACTTCTTCACAAGAAAGACAGAAAATAGGAAATTAAGAGACACAAAGTACCCAGCATGCAAACAGAGGAATCCCTGGCAAGGCTGTTTATGGTAGTGGGAAATGGCCTAGTGTATGGTCGTACACCTTTAACTGCAGTGGCTCAGCACCTGATTCATGATCAAGGAAGTAAGAGCAAAGGCAGACTCGTGGAGGGAGCATCTTCATCACCTGCTTCAAGCTACTCCTAATCACAAATCAAAGCCCTCTCCCAAAGCATCTCCTCAGTTGGCAGAAGTGCCTCTCCAACCTGTCTCACCAAACCCAGCAGTCTAAACACACATGGAATTTGGCAGAGAAATCTATTTGCCGAGGCCACTCTCCCAGCTTGTGCTACTGGTCTATGAAGACCAGTGCTGGTCTGCTGGACCTGAATTACCTTCAACCTCACCAACCTGCACCACCACTCACTCAGCAGACACACCCTGCTGTTCCTGCAGGAGAAGCAGCAAGCTTCACTAGTGACAGGAAAGGCAAACGAAATTCCCAGCTTGTCATTTGTAGGCTTTTTTTATGGCATTTGTCTTTTGCAATTTTGAGAATAAACTGACCTGTGACCCCAGGTGGGAGGGGCAGCTGAATTCTTACTGGCCTGAGAAAATCCACCAGGGAGTCCTGGGAGAGGCAGAGCAGGGGACTGGCTCTGCAGCCTGCATCGGCCGTGAGTTCCTCTATCTCTTCTGCAGAGACTGGCAGCACCTGGGTGTGAGACAGCACAGTGAGTGGCGCAGTCCAGCACCCACATTCCCACACCGCTCGCTCAGTGCCCCCAGTGCCCAATAGGCAAACACTGCACTTGGCTCAGGGCCTGCTGAGCAATGGAAGCACAGCGAACTTTGGCTGAAGTCTGCTCTAATACTGGTCTCAACCTGGCAAGCTGGGGCACACCAAGGTATTACAATAGCATTTAGCACTATCTAGCAACTCTACAGAACGATTCATTTTTGTGGGGTGGCTTTATAATTAGACCCACATAAATCATCCCCCGCCAGTCTCAGTCACCGAGCTGTCTTGCCATGCTCAGTATGTTTTGCAGGGGAGCAAGAGGCAAAAAACCTCATCGTGTTCCCTCCACAGCAGCTACCTGCCGGTTGGTTGGGGGAGCACTGGCAGAGCCCCAAGATCCTCCCACACACAGGGCAGGTGGAGCACGGCCCATTCTGCGGGCAGAGAAGCTCAGACAGAAGGTGATCTGAGACGGGTCAGCCCACGAAGCATCCACGTCAGACACCAACTACCCTAGGGCAGACATCTACACCAGGGCAGGGTCAGGCTGGCTCTGAGGAAGGATTTCTGTGCAGAAGGGGCTGTTGGGCGTTGGAATGGGCTGCCCAGGGCAGGGGGGGAGTCCCCGGGATCCCTGGAGGGGTTGAAGAGTCGGGTTGACCCAGCGCTGAGGGATCTGGTGGAGTTGGGAATGGTCAGGGTGAGGTTCATGGTTGGACTGGAGGAGCTTCAAGGGCTTTTACAATCCAGGTGATTCTGTGATTCTGTGATCTCACCTTCAGCTCCCCTACATGGCACGGGACAAAAGCTGTGCTAGGGCTTACCAAAGCTTGGTTTCTAAAGCATACATACCTGGAGCTTGACACTGCGAGTCTCTTCAGTGACTCCAGGTGGAAAGGTCACTTTGATGCTTGGATCCACGCTGGAAAAGAGCAATGTCCCCTCTGTTGGCACTTTGCATTCATTTTGCACAAGTCGAGACACAACAAGGAACCAAGAGAAGTGAAGGACACTACAGTGAGCCACATGCTTCTGTAACAGAGGACAGGGAAGAAGAGAAAACAAACAGGCATATAACATAATACGATAAAAGCAGGAAAATAAGTGCCAGTAACAGCCAAGCAGGTGAAAGCCCTAGAACAGGGATGAAGCATGGCAGGCTGCAGCTCATCACCTTCAGGAGGCACACCTCCATGGGAGAGGAAACCTGGAGCTGAAATCCACTACATTTTATAGCAGCTAGCCAAAACACAGCTCCTGAGGTGTTTCAGATGGTCTCTATCTTGGCTGGGCAAAACCAAAGAGGGTAACAGGAAGAATATGTGTCACTCGTCATTCCAATCTGCTCACCTTTGATTTTCTCTTCTGCTCCACTCCTGTTCTCAGATCACTCCAGCTCTGCCCACTGAAGGTCCGAACCACCACCTCACGCTGGTGAAGGGTTTGAGGGGAGGCATATGGCATCCAGATCTGCACCTCCTGGCAAAAAAGGGTTCCCGTGAGACACCAACAGAGGATAAAACCAAGCCTAGCTCTGCTCTGTGGCTTCCTGTGCACACAAGAAGGGGGAGGTTGAAGCACAGCCTGTGTGCAGGGAGTGAAGGAGGAGATACAGGAACCTGCTCTGTCCTGCAGCCTCCAGGGAGGTGACAGGAGATGTCAGGTCCGCTATGCAGTGTGACAGCAGGGAAAGTTCAGCAGCTTGTGGGCAGAAAGAGCAAAGCAGCTTTTGCAGTGAGCTGCTGTCAGCCATGACAGGGCTGGTGGTGTAATGACTCACCAGCTTGATTGAAAACCATACAGTCAGACTTTTAGGGAAGGATGTGAATCCCTTCTCCTTGCAGGCTAAAGCCAAATGCTGGAACAGCACTTATCTTCTAGCACAGAGGGAGGGTTGTGAATGAGGAAGGTTATAGCTCAGCTTGAGCAGGAGCAGTGGGGAAGGTAAAGGAGCCAGACAAGCACAGTGCCAGAGAAGCTGGCTGTGTCCTTTCCAATTCTTTGCAGTGGGGCTTCCTTAGAAGGCAGTTCTGTAGCAACTTAAAAGCAGTAGTGATGGGGGCAACTGTCTCAGAAGTCCCAACACACTCTCTCAGAAGACTCTGCCAAGCTACTGCCGAGGCAGGTTGATCAGGAGGTGGCCTGGATGTGTCCTCACCTGCTGAAATTTGAGCCCATGAGGCTGCAGCTCCAGGACTCTACTTAGCAGGACATCATGGTGCCTCAACTTTACCCACCGAGGGTCTGGTGCGAGGGTTCGGAAGTAGATCTGCAGGGGGTCAGAGGCAGCCCCCGGTGGAAAGTAGAAATGGATGCCACAGGCCAGGGCCACTCTGCAGCCTTCAGAGGTGACAGTAAAGCTTGTAGAAGAAATGCATGAATGTATGACAACGTGCAATGACTTCAGCCCTCCAAAAATCAACAGAAGAATCTCCTACCTTGTGTCTGACTGGCCTGCTGAGGCCAAAAGCTCCTATAGACATGTGCAATACCCACTATGCACCAATCTTGTCTAGCACCTTGTTACAAAACTGTAATAAAAATTCTTAATAACAGAGGCTTACCTGTCCTCTCCTGATGTAAGGAAGAGTCTTCGTAGCCCTCTGGCATTGGATTCATCTGTGGCAATAAGAAAGTTTGGGTAGAAGGAGACAAAGGCTACTTATATCAGGATAGACAAGAAAGGCTGAACTTGCATTTCAATTTGGCTTAATCCTAATCTGATGGAAATCACTAAAAGAGCACTGCTCACACTGCAGTGGGCTTCTGATCAAGCAGCAGCAGGAGGATGGGAAGAGGCCTCGGAGTCCCAAGATATACTGGAAATGCTGATTTTCCCACAGGAAAACTCAGAAGCAGGGAGACTTACCAAATATTTCAGTCTATCACCTCTGCAGCTCTCAGGGTCATGTTTGATTGCATGGGGCCACCCCTGCGAATCAGTGCTTGCTCTTGTTGAGCACCATTGGGAAACCCAGCTCAGATTCCTGCTCAATCACCTTCATCTTGGACAAAGAGCTGCTCCTCTGCAGCCTGGGAACTACAGTAAAGTAGGAGGTAACTGCACAGCAGAATGACCTCTGTGGTCTCTGTGCTTCTAGCAAAAGCCACCACAGCCTTAGGGCCATGTAGCAAGTCCAAGAACTGGTGCTCACCTCTGCTAAAAAGGCTGGACTCCTTTATGGGCCTCTCCTGATCAGTTTCCTGTGAATCCCATTTTCACTTCCACTGTAAAACCTCTCCTAGCAAGCCCAATTCCAGGGAACACTGAGCCCTTCAGACTGGGCTTGGACTTGTAAAAACAGAACTAGTACTGTCTGTATCCCCGCAGCCTCGTCATTATTCCAGACCAATAAATACTGATCTGATTCCCTCTTGCTTGTCCTCTCTAACCCAAACCCATCGGTGAGTTGCTGAGCTGAGTGAGGGGACAGCTGAGCAGAACCCACAGCAGCAGAAGCTTTGCATTTACCAGCCTGTGGGGACGGCTCCGTTTCTCCTAAGGGATTGCCTCGGAGGTGCACAAACGGCAAGGTCTGGATCTCGGGGGGGACAGCACGGAGGCAATTGTTCTGCAGATCAAGTCTGGACAAGTCGGGCAGGCTGGCAAGCGAGGCAGGGACTGTCACCAAGAGATTGCTGTGGAGATGCAGCCGCCGCAGAGACTTCAGATTGGCTGCAGGTTAGAACAAGAAACGACCTCCGATCCGTGCTGTTAATTGCTTTGTGCGTCAGCTCCAACACCCCCCACACCCCACCCAC
>NW_020799102.1:9058969-9063578 GCF_003259725.1 Athene cunicularia | reverse complement strand
CAGGGAACTAGCCGAGAGGCAACACAGCCTCCTCTGTCCTCTGCGTTTCAGCACCCAGCTACGCGTATGGACAGAATATGCTTCCACAACACCATCAGCAACACCCCCGGGCCAAAAGTCATACGGGAACCACGAGCCAGGCAGCCATGCAGCACAACTCAGAGCCCAGTTCCATGGACTGGCACACGCCAGACAGCGCGATTTCAAGCCCAGATTTGCATCCCATCAAACCCCAGCTCTTCTGTTTCCAGTCCTGGGTGCTGCCCAAAACCAGCCAGGCTGGATCCTCAGCTATGGTAAATTGTACTGAAATCTTAGCAGTCTTGCTGATCCGCAGAAGCAGAAAGCATGGTCCAGGGAATTGTTAATGCTCAAAGGGACAGACTGAACCAAGCATGTTTCTTCTGGATATCCCTTCCACTTGCCACCTAACAGATGGTTTGTGCTAACAACTCTGGGGGCAGACACCAAGGGCCTTCAAGGACCATACCAAAAGCTCAACAAGCCCATGTCCTTCTTCTCCCTTAGAAAATACTGACCTAAGGAGTCTGGGATGCTCGATAAGCGATTCCCAGAGAGATCCAGCTCTGTGCAGTTGTGCAGATTCCCAACTTCTTTGGGGAGGAACTCCAAGGCATTTTCTGAGAGATCCAGGTCCCTCAGCACTGCCAGCTCCCCAATGCTCTGAGGTAAGTTCTTCAGCTGATTTTTCATAGCAGAGAAGAAAGTCAGCTTGCTCAGAGAGCCGAAGTCCTCAGGGAGTGTCACCAGGCTGTTGTGGCTCACTAGGAGCACGCGGAGGCTGGGAAGGTGGAGGATGCAGCCAGGTAAGGTGGAGAGGCTGTTGAAGCTGAGATCCAGGTGGGTGAGACAGCTCAGGTTCCCAACATCTAGCGGCAAGCTTGTCAGGGAGCCATGCTGACATGAGCCAAACTCATCCCTGGTGTGCCCGCCTGGGTGTGGAGGGAAGAGGAGGAACAGGTCAATATGCAGCAGGGATATGTCGCCAGCCTCATGTGAGACTCCTTAGCACAGAGACCCAGAAGATGGGGAGCTGCTGATCACAATGAGCAGCGCTGATTACAAAGCACTCATAGAGAAGTGCGTTTTCTGCTCCTTGCCTCAGTTTCCTGACAGGGAAAGGGGAATAATGGGAAAGATCTGTTACAAAATCAAGACGTGCCAGTCAACCAGCTGAGCTCTGCGAAACACATCCAGAGTCGAAGCTCAGACAGAGCCAGGCCACTCCACACATCCACCACCTGCCAGCAGGGTGGCCCATACACCTCCAAGTCTCCTGCTTTCCTTCCTCACCTCTTCCCACCAGCACCAGTGGCCAACACACAACACTTTATGGAGTAAAGAGACATTCCCTCACCCACCAGGTTTTTGCCCATGCTGTTGAGGGACAAACAGCCCCGAGGACTGAGATCTGCCTTCACAAGACTGGAGAGCAGATGTGAGGAAAGCAGTGAAAATGTGCGAAAAAAAGGCAAACCATTCTGTACTGTGTACACCAGACAGTTCAGAGAGGGAAGGATGCAAGTCTCCCACCCCAGCTTGTGACACTCAAACTGGAGAAGGGCTGTACCCACAGAAAATAAGTCGAGAAAACAGAAGGCAACTTCCAAAAATTTCCATTTCTTCATTGTTCCCTACTCTCCCTCCACTGTTGTCTATTTGTGTACACATACAGCAGAGGGCACCAAACATTTTTTTATGCTGCATAATGGTAAAAAATGAGAACAATCAAACTGATAAACACATTGTACTTTGTACCTAAGAAAATCTTTGTCAGTTATTTTATTGCCCTTCAGGATGCTCAGCGTGTGTGTACATCTCACAACACAAGCCTGATAAAAGGTATTGCCTTTATCCTCACCTTACTAAAGAGGGAAAAGACAAATGAAATTATTCACATGAGAAATCTGTGGCAGATATAGAAACAAACATCAGTCTTTTCAGTTTTCAGCTAGAACCCTGAACTCTGACCACAAATTCCCCCTTTTTTCTCTCATTTCTTTTTAAAATTCTATCTCCTGAAGAGCAAATGATTCAGTCTGATTCAGACATTATACCATTTGTATTGAGATCTTCCTACAATAAAGAGATGAGAAAGTCAAAGAATGATCTAATATTTATAAGTCTAACAGTTATTACAGCCTGCCAAATTACGTTCACGCCCTGAGTCATATTTCTGATAAAATGTTGAGCAGCCTCTTCTGGTCTGTCTTAAACTCTGTTAAACCTACGCTCGCTGACACCAAGCAAGGATTAAGCTAGGATTGATTCAGATGGAAACGCAGCAAAGACACCTCATTATAATCCCAAAAATTAAATAGGAGTTGAACATTCCAACACCTTTCAATGCCCCTCTCCTTGTATTTATAGTTACGGTCTCTTTGCATATACAGTTTTATAACTGTGCAAAAAATGCTCTTCTAGAGGACAGCTAAAAGAAAATGTTGCCGCGTCAACCCAGCCAGACTCCAAAAAAACAGTCCCCAGGCAGCTGTAGAAACAAAGAAAGGAAATAAGAGTCTAGAAGCTGTACCTTGTTGAAATCTGCATGCAGCTCTGGGCAAGGCTAAGAGCCAAAGCTGTACTAAGGGGCACTCTGTCCTGCAGATGTGGAGAAGGATTAAAAAAAAAGCTGAGCCTAGAAAAGTTGGATGGCGACAGGCCCAAGAATTTACCTTTGAGCACCAGGGACTTCAGATGCTTCAGATGAGGAAGGATGCCCAGTGTGGTGCCAAGGAGGTGATCGTTGGTGCTGAGCCGGAGGAACTCCACCCGCACCACCTCTCCCTGCCGCCCCTCGAACAGCCGGACGAACCGGCAGCAGCCGTCAGGATACACATCCAGGTTCAGCCTGTTGTCTGCAAGGCAGGAGGCAGCGAGCGCAGGAGCCCCTGAAGCCCCCTCCCTGCACTCGTCCCTGAGCCCCAGCAGCTCTGCCATCTTCTGCGTCTCGTCCACGGGGTCCGGACATGCTCTGACTTGCCAGGCAGTCAGGCACCGGCAGCACCACCAGGCAGCCGGGACTAGGAGGAGGAGGAAAGATGGCTCTGAAAGAGAACACAAGTGCACGATGAAGGCCTCCTGCCCCAGCCCAGAGAGGCTGGAAACAGTTTACAATCACAGGAAGAGGGCAGGAGGGATTACACGCGTGTTACTGAAAGCTTTGTAGGCAGAGAGCACAGAAATGCAGGATGCCACGGAGGCTTTTCCTCATAGGGAAAACCTCTGAGTTTTCCCAGCTGACATCTTGGTGGGGAATGGAGCAATTACCCACCATCAGAATAAATAGCAATATTAACTGTAAAAGATATAAATGTAAATGCCTATGCCTTATGCATATTTCAAGGTTCAGGAAGCTTTACAAGTTGAGGGGAAAACCAGGGCAGGGACAGCTGAGCCAGGGCCAAAACCCAGAGGCTGCCCGCAGGCTGTGAAGGGTCCTCATCAAACCTGGGTGTGAAACTGGGTGCCAAGGGGATAAAACGTAGATAAATGTCGATGAAAACAGGCAAAGGGTAGCAGAGCAAACGTGGCAGGGCCAGGGAGGGGGTTAGAAAAGGCACATCCATGGCACAGGAGCACTGGACTGCACAGCGGGACTGGGGGTCTGGCAGATATTGCCTCGCAGGGATGCTCCAACGCAACAAACGGGGCATGAAGCCACGACCGGTTAGTTCAACTAGTCCTTGTCTCCTCCCCTCACAGCACCCTCCATGGATAAAGGGGAAAAGTAGATATCACATAGTGCATGCTGAGGATTTAGTTCTCAAGGAGCAGAAGTATGAAATCTGAACAAATTAATCATTCCTCTGCCTTCTTAGTGTGAAGAAGCCTTCATCCACATAGGGCTTTCAAAATCAGCCACTATCATCACAGCACACTGGTAGTGCAAAGACAAGCAGAGGCACCACACTTGCTTTTGTACCAGTAGTCACACACTTCCAAGTCCCCCATTTCTTGCTCTTTCCGCTTCCTTGATGTTTTGCAGCTCCTCCTGAGCTTGGCAATTAAACTACCTTATGGTGTGAGTATCAGGAGTTCTTTTTAAATCCTGCCATGGATAGGCGAATGGAAGTTTCTTTTGAGTGAGCTGTAACAGCTTTAACATCCAAGGCCAGCAGAAGGAAGCTGCAGCACCCTGGAGCAGGGCTTTTCACGGGTAACCTGCGGGATGTGGCAGCACTGGTGCTCCCAAGGCACAGTCTGGGGGCAGCTGTCACACCCAGCTCCCTGAAAGAGCGGAAACTTTGCAGACATGGGAGGACAGGAAGAACAGGTATGTTCTTTAGTAAAAAGGTAAGTATTTCTTACCAAAAGGCTGTACATCACACATTTGTGAGGAAAAAAAACTCTCATCTGCCATAGCTTTGTAAAGCTACTGGTGGTGAAGCAACCAGAGGGCAGCTCTGGACTGGCCAGGCTGGGAGACCCCAAACACAGCCTCAGGCTGTGCACAGGGCACCGGCAGGCACCTTCGAGCACAGGGACAGACACACAGACACCCACAGACACCCAGAGACAGACATACAGACACACCCAGGAGTGTGCCGCCAGCTCCGGCAGCCCCAGGCCCCGGGTACACCCCCCC
>NW_020799102.1:9056749-9058919 GCF_003259725.1 Athene cunicularia | reverse complement strand
GGATCCCCCCGGCGGGACCCGCAGCCGAGCGGCCAGGCCGCGCTTGTCTCACCCCTCCGCACCCGGTCCCTGGCCCACAGACCCGGCCTAGGCCCGACAGCCCGGCCGCGCGGGCTCGGGCTCAGCTCAGGCACTTCCTGCCAAGTTTGCAGGCAGCTGCGCCGCCGGGGCGGGACGAGGCGGAGCAGGCGCCAGATGCGGCGGGACGAGGGGAAGGCGGCTCTGGGGAGCCAGGCCCAGGCCTCCCGCTGTCACAAAAATATCAAGAAATGAGATTTTCCTAAAACCGCCACGGCCTCGGCACCCAGGCGGCCCCGGGGCAGCTCCCCTGGGCACAAACGTGAGCTCAGCCCGCGGGCAGCGGGAAGCAGGGGCAGCTCCTGGTGTGATCATTCACTGCAAATTCAGGGACAGAAACGTAGCGGGAGCAGTGAGGGGGTTACAGAATTTTGCTGGACTGTGGGTATCTCTAGGCTGGCTTTATCAACAACTCAGAGCTGGGCCATCACCTCAGGGAGTGGCAGCGCCTAACAGAAAGGCACCTTCTATATATATGATTCTACATAACATTCTGCAATGCAAAAGTCTTTGGTGTTTTCCCATGAACTCTCAGCTCTTGAGTCTTCATCAATCTTAAAAGTCCTGCAGCTTCAGGTGATTCTCATTGTTACATTCCAGTTCTTCTTTTGAAGCTGCTGCTCATTGGTGCAGTCTTCAGTCATCCTGGTTACTTATCTTCTTAAACAATCTTCATCATAATTCACCGTTATCATAATTCACTATTAGACTTCTGAGAAAAACTCAGAATGTTCTATTTAACATACAGTCTATGTTAACTACCTACCCTTTCCAAATTGCTTACTTGAAGTTAATCGCTTATTCCTTATCTTTTGTTATATCTAAAACTTAGTACCCAAGATTGATTTTTGTTAATTAAGCTTGACTGTGTTTTAAGCCAGCCGTGATGAGGGCTGCACAGGGGACAAATGAGCAGTATTTGTGCTGAACTGTCGGTATTGTTCCTAGAGCACCTGTATCCTATTAATTAAACCTATAAGATTAATAATTTATCAATTATTCCTACTATTAATAATATCCTAACAAAAGAGTCTCCTAAGAGCTTGTTCCTTTTAGAGAGGGACGCCGATTGGTCTAACACCGCATCCTGGCAAGGCCCCGAAGTGTTTGTGCTGCTCTCCATTTCCCTCAGAAGGGCAAAGCCGGGTTTGTCCCTAAGGACAAGTTTCCAGCTGATGCCTTGATGCTGTGATACAGCAGTGCCGCACCCTGGGAGAAGTGCCCCTCGCTCAAAGCTGAGCACAAGCTGCACAGTGCCTGGAGGGAAATTTCTTTTTCCACAGGGAGTAAACACAAACCTCTGACTGCCCCATTGAAGCACTTCCCCAGTTAGGAAACTGGGAGCTCGGTGGTTTTCAGGCAGTACCAGTTACTGGAGGAGAGTCATCTGAACCACACAGGGGGTTTCTGGGGAGCCTCCAGGGCAGCAAGGCAGGGATAGCCAAAGCTTCCCCACAGTCCTGCTGCTGCAGCAGTCCTGGTTTATTTGAGTCAAGTGGATTTTGGCACAATGTTAACTTTTCACTTTTCTTAACTTCCCTAATGCAGGAAGAAATCAAGTGAATCAAGCATGGGCAGGAACTCCCATAACCCCACATATGAGACCCTGCCACAGGGTTACTGACACCAGACTCCTTGGCCGGGACAACCCCAGCAGCGCTACAGGCTTGGGGAGGAGCGGCTGGAGAGCTGCCAGTCAGAGAGGGACCGGGGGGAGGATTGATAATGAGCCAGCAGTGTGCCCAGGGTGCCAAGAAGGCCAATGGCATCCTGGCTCCTGTCAGCACTGGCGTGGCCAGCAGGGACAGGGAAGGGATCTGAGCCCTGGGCTCGGCACTGGGGAGGCCGCCCCTCACTGAGGGGGTTCAGTTCTGGGCCCCTCACCTCAAAAAGGCCATTGAATGACTCGAGCGTGGCCAGAGAAGGGCAACGGAGCTGGGGCAGGGTCTGGAGCACAGGTCTGCTGGGGAGCGGCTGGGGGAACTGGGGGGGTTCAGTCTGGAGAAGAGGAGGCTGAGGGGAGACCTCCTGGCCCTCTGCAACTCCCTGCCAGGAGGGGGCAGAGAGGGGGGATGAGTCTCTGGAGCCAAGG
>NW_020799102.1:9015714-9056699 GCF_003259725.1 Athene cunicularia | reverse complement strand
AGGCCGGTACGCGGCCTCAGCGCCGTGGGTTTCCATTTAAAAGTAGATCAAAGCAGTTGTAGCTGGGAGGGCAAGGTTTGCTTCACGCCGTGAGGAGAAAAGCTGCTTCCAGCCACGCAGGGAGTTGATGATAGCTGAAGATCCACGTCTCTTGCTTTCCAGGATGCGTTACGTTGCAGCTTACCTTCTCGCGGTCCTCGGTGGCAATGAGTCTCCTACGTCAAAGGACTTGAAAAAGATTCTCGACAGCGTTGGCATCGAGACGGACGATGAGCGCATGAACAAGGTGGCATTGCCTCTTTCTGCAGATGGTCATATTCCTGTCAGCATCAGACACAGGATCTGGGCCTTGGCTTCAGTGTTTCTTTAGCTGTCTTGCTGTTGATCTAGTCTTACTTTGTTCAGACGTTTGCTAGTCATTTACATGTGTGATTTCTAAAATGGTGGTTAACCAATCAACTATTTTTACAATGTTTTCCTATTTAACAGCTGTCATCTGCAAAGACCTCTGTCACTTGTGGCAGAATTCTGACTGTTCAACCTATAAATTTTCAGTGGGATGGTGGTTGCAGATAAGCATGCATTGAAAATAAGTTCTGGTCTGACACGTGTAGTTTGCACTTCACACTTAATTTTGGCTTTTGGTCGGTATTGATTCAAAGCTAACACTTTAGAAGGCCTGAAGTTCAGTAATAAATTCTTATTTAGCGTACTGCAAAGAATCATTTGTTCCTTCACCAAGAAATGTAGGCAAATTATAACATGGACATTAAAAGTATTCAATACGAAGATGTAGGAAGATTTTGGAAGTTAATACTGAAATGGTTGTGTTGAAAACCAGGTTTTTTTAAGAAGAGAGTATCTTAATTAGAATGTTTCTTGTGATATAATAGACTTTCAGCCTTGTGAACCTAAAAATAAATGGCCAGGGGCAAAAAACAAACAAACAAAAAAAGTCCTCTCTCCTGTCCCATGCTTGTGTACAGAGTGCTTCCAGTGAGGTGGAGGAAGAACAGGTTACTTTCCCAGCTGGAGACAGTTTTTGCCATAGGCCCAACCAAACAATGGGTTGACTGAGCTGACAGCATCCTTATTATGGTTTGGGATGTTGGTTTGAACTCATGGTTTAAGCACCAGGTCTTTGGGCTTCAGCTTGTTTGTTTAATACCTTCATCAGTTTTCTCTGATCCTCCAATATCCAGAAAGCTTCTCTGGAATTTGTTTTGGTCATAATTAATCCGTTTTTTATTTGCACGGGCTGTATCCTATGCCAGTAAAAACACCTTCCTTGCCGATGAAGCAAGCGCACTGGAACAGCATTTCACAGGTCACACGCTCCGTGTAAGCAGAAGGTGCCTGTTGTAAAGCTCTTCGGCGACTTGGCAGTGGTTAGCACTGACTCTTGGTAGAGGGATTCACCACTAAGCTTGTGGCATTCTTTTTGTTTTTAAAGTGCTTGCTTGCTTTAGCAATTTTTGGTTTTGTGTCTTGCTTTCCTCATCCCTGGTTATACAACAATGGTAGTAAAACTGAAGTCGGGACTCTCTGTTCCAGAGCAAGGATACAATGGCCAGCTTGGCTGTAACATTTGGTAAGGCTGAGGACAGGGCCTTGTGGTTTTTGGGTTAGGGCCCAGTGCTTCACAGCCTCCCGCTGGGTATTAAGCAAGATGTGTTTAACAGTCCTTCAGAGACTAACAGACCATTAGTGGGGTTTCCTAATTGGCTCTGCAACATCTGTGTATCCTGCATTCTGCAAGGTCCTTGGATTCATTATGAATTTATTGTAACAGATTTCATGAAAATGCTCTCTCAAGAAAGTGTAAGAGACTTAGCTGAAGCTTCCATTTCAGTGTCCTTTTCCTTTCACTGAGAAATAAGGAATGTTGGGGCTGTACAAGCAGCAAGATAAGCAGGAGGAGGCACTGCACATAATGATTAATCAGTACTTGTTTAAATATAGCTTATGCTGTTTTGAAACTATTAACATTCTAAACTTAATTTACGCAGGTTATTAGTGAGCTGAATGGAAAAAACATCGAGGATGTCATTGCTCAGGGTAAGTACAGTCTCTGAGTGTTACAGATAATTGCCTCTTACTATTTTGGTAATGTAGACCCGAGAGTGTAGAATTGCTGCCAACACCCTGATTATTCATCAGTTCAGCTTTGCAGCTGAAGACTTCCATGCTGGATCTCAGCCGTAATGACTGAAATCGAGGTCCATTCTAATTCTCTGCAGGTCGGTGCCAGTACCTGCAGGGTTTCGCTTGTGGACCACATTAAACTGGAAAACTTAAGCACGTATGAGCTTACTGGTAGTATGCTCATGACGTAGTTTTCTGGACATGTTGACCGGAGAAAGAATTAGATGTACTTCAAGTTCTCTGGGAGATTTTTACTTTGTATTTACCCACTTGTGTGCACCAATTACATAAAACAGGAAGAACAGGCCATTAAATGTAAATGTCAGTTCACATGAGGGGTACAGTTACACCCTCTGTGATTAACACAAGCCTCTCCAGTACACATCTCTTCTAGAGCTCCCCAAGTTCAGCATTTCTTTTACTTGAAGATAGGACTCTGAGTGTTGACTTCTGCAGAAGCTTGTGCTCTTACCTGCTGGCTTTTACTAAAGCTAGAACTTTTTAACATTCATTGACTGGGTCATAGGGCTGAAATAAAGCAGAGCTGAGGTAGTGCAAAGGTTTCTGCTTGATTTTTTTTTTTTTTTCAATTGCATAGGCACAAGGGAACTTCTAGGCATATATTTGCTTAAAGGTTGCCAGGACTTTCCTGGCCTTGCTGTTATGAGCAGTAACTGGACGTTTCTGTCCATTCAGTCCGAACCTAAGAGAGCCATTATGCATGTGCTTACAACACACTTATGCCATCTCTTTCTGTAATAAAGTCAGTTGTTTCCTAGAACATACGGACATGCATATGAAACATGTTTGTTTACTTGGCTAGTTTATTGGAGTTTAAAGTAACAGAGAATTATTTAGAAACTGATTCCCAGAAACTGGAATACAGGCAAACGTACTGTGTACGCAACCTCTGAATGCTGTGGGAGCCTTGGTATGTGAAAGGCAGATGCCAGAGAACTAGCTAGCTTTCCAAAGACAAGCATAAATCAGAAGTCGGTTTACTAATCTCAGAGGAGCTGCAATAGGGTTCATAGGGTGCTAGAGAAGTTGTTTGAAATACTGTATTCTTGGCCATAAATAGATCTTTCCCCTCGCCCCCTTCTCTTCTGTAAGTGTGATCCAGTCTTCCCTCACAGTTCTCTGTACCCTTAAAAAAGGGCAGGGGGAAGCCAGTGCTGCCTATGTTATTTTTGAGGTATCTTGAAATTATGAATTTCTGGGTAGTTATGCTGTATTTAGAAAAAGTACAGGGTTTTTGCATGTGTAAAATGGATGTGTTTGCCACTGTTTTTATATGACAGTTTTGGGGAAAAAAAAATAGGGGACTTGTGTAGAGAAGAGAACTTACTAATAATGTGCTGTCAAATGTTCTCAGGATAAGCCTTTGTGAATCTCAAATTCTTGAGGTTTTTTTCACAGAATGATTTATACTTTCTTACCATGGGTGCAGCCTCTTGTTCCTTTCAGCTAATAGTGACAGGTTCAGTCCATGAGACCTAGTATCTGTGTTTTCTGCACCCTTGTGTTTCTTCCTTTCACCTTACCTCTGTGCTTGCGATGAACATTTAAATACTTCCTTTTCTGTCCCACACAGGTAACGGAAAGCTTGCCAGCATGCCAGCTGGGGGAGCTGTGGCAGTCTCTTCTGGAGGGGGCTCTGCTGCTCCTGCTGCAGCTGCTGCCCCTGCTGCCGGTGAGTGCGAGTGCAGAGGCACTATTACAGGGTGGCTTCGTTTGTTAAAATCTGAACAATTGAGTGCAAGTTTCAAGGCTTTTCCACTTTTGCAGTGCACTGTGTGATTGAAGTGTAAACTGAACAGTTATTTTTCCTTGGGCAATCGGAAACATTTGTTCTTTACCCACCTTAAGACTGGTCTGGCTTAGAATGGAGAACCAGACAGACTTTGCTGTATAAAGCATCTCTTCAACAGTAGTGTCTTTGTCTCCTTGGTGTTTATATTTGGCTGTTGAAAGGGAATGAGATGAACTGCAGAGGCTGAAATACCAATAACATGGAAACTGAGAACACCAAAATGTGTATCTTAAATCTGTGGGGTGAAAAATGGAAATAATGACCATTGGTCCTTTTTTTTTTTCCTTCAGCTGAGGAGAAGAAAGAAGAGAAGAAGGAGGAATCTGAAGAATCTGATGATGACATGGGATTCGGCCTATTTGATTAATTATTTGTTATAGAGAAAATATTAAAAAAAAATCTTTGTTTTAAATGGTTTTTTTTAGTTTATTATCACAATAATTATAATAAGTGCTATTGGATTCAGACAGCTGTTCTTAAAATAGTTCCAACAAAGCTTTGATTTTTTTGTGTCTCAAACAGGTATGTGAATTTTCTGACAAGCCATGGGACTCAACGCACTTGAAGTGCTTGAGAAATGACTCAGCTTGTCTGAACCTGGATGCTTGTTTTGACACTGCTGTTTCTTAAACAGTATGTGGAAGCTGAATCTACCTGATGTTAAGTTCACCTTCTTACTATTTTGCCATCCCACTTACTCAGGGAGAGTCCCATCTATTCAGCAATAAAAGGACTTTTATTTTTCAAGATCTGTTTAATCAGTTCCAAAATATGTGAAACTGAATGGACAGCAGGTCTGAACTAGCCCAGAAACATTAAGATTTCAGAGCTAGTTATAGCAATTAGTTTTTGAAAATGTCTAAAGGCACCAATTTTGTTGCTATATCAGATTTCCAAGACCTAGGGACAATGCCAGTAAAGTGCTTGACTCCGCTTGGAATTCATGTGACATCTGTATGCTTAACATAAAATCTGTAACAAAAAGCATTGCTGCATCCTGCTCTTCACAGGACACAGACAGTGCAGAGGCGCCCATCCTGCTGAATGGCTGTCCTGGGGGTAACTGGATGTGAATCACCTTGATCTGAACAAAAACTATTTTATGAGGAGAATGGTGGTTTTGGAGAACTGAAACTGATCTCTGGTGTGACCAGAAGAATGCATCAGCTTGGGAGGACAGTAGATTTTGCTTTTATAAAGTGTATTCTGCTAGGAGATGGTTCTGGTAGGCAACTTACCCTGACTTCTACAGCAGTCTTTGCCTCTCACCGTAAGGTAGAGTGCAAGTGGCACATGTGATGCTCTTCCCATACACAGTCTCCACAGGTAGTGTCAAAAAGGTGTCCTGGAGCAGCCTATACTGAAGTTTTTCCAACATGGCTCTTTTGTTTTTTTTTCCTGAAACAACTATGTTGGTTATGAGTCATTGGACAAAGCGTGGCAAGTACTTCTGAGAGGAGGAGAGATGGGTGAAATCCAAGTAGGAAAAACTGTTTTAACTCCCTGTGGTGTACTGAGGGAGAAAACGCCCATGACTTCACAGCAGCCAAGGGAGAAAGTTGAAAGTTAGGTCCTCAGAATGGCCGTGATGTGAGCAACTAACCCTTGCTGCCCTCTGTGCTTGCTTCAGGGAAGTTACAGGAGGCAACAATGCCAATACCTTTCATCTGCTTTGTCTCATAAGGCCTAGCACAGTGATCTTTGTGACAGGAATGACAGCCACTTGTGTTTGCTCCTAATTCTCTGTCAGACTCAAAACGGCTCTGTGGTTTGGCACTGGAAGGAGTGCAGGTATAGCTGTGTTTCCTTTCTGATTTCTCCATCTCAGATCACTCTAAAAGACTGGTTCTTGGATGTGGTTTTACTCTCACCCTGTGATACTGCCTTGCTTGGCTGCTACAAGAGCAAAGTCAATGTCTTCACAGGAAGGAACTGCCCTGTCACACCACTCTACAGGGATTTTCCATGGACAAAGGAATTTGTTTCAGCAGCACTGAGCTATTCCATGAGTTTTGCTGTGCCCAGGCTTGTGGGATGAGACAGACTTAAGGTGCCAGCTGCCTGGCTACTGTAATGAGGGGAGGACTACAGCTACTTCTAGACTACTTTCTTCCCCCTGTTTTTTTTCTCCCTATGACCTGTTAAACCTTGAATTATGGACCTGGTCTTGTGCTGGGTGTCCTCTTACCACCTTTAAATTCCTTCCAGAAAGTGCATAATTTTAATGAATGCTCCTGATGCTCAATCTGCTTTCAGAAAGAGAGGGACAGCTTATTTGGTAAACTGTTTGGGGCAGTTCTCGGAGAACACTGAAAATACAGCATTTGTTACACTGCCACAGGGAGCCAGTGTATTTTACACAACCACCCCACAGGTATTCCTTGTGAAGGTAAAATCAAAGCACTTCAAGCTTTTATCCCCCATTTATTTATAAAACAGTTGTCACCTGACGTTTTTTTACATGAGCAGTGATGTGCCTGGAAGTCTGTTGCAGACTTGTTTGGTGCTCTGGATGGAGGTTGTTCACCACTCTCTTCTGCTGATCTCAATGAACTTCAGCTGTAAGGAGATGGGATCCCTGCTCCTGCTCTGTGGACACTACTCTGAATTTTCAAGTATCACTGGTGCCTCTTCAGACTTAGCAATCATTTCCAAGGGCAAGGAAAGCAGTGAGGTGGATGTGTTGTAGTCCATGATGCTCTCGGAGAAAACGTGCCTGCAAAAGCTTGGAGTGGTGGCCTAGTCTATCCCCTTGAAGAATCAGTTTTCGCTAGGACAGGTTTTTCCTGATGTCTTCATAAAGAAAAGCTCAAAGGCATTGAAGGGAAAGGAAAGGATAGCCTTGTGCCCAGAGATTACACTGGTAACTAACTGATCATTGCTAAATTGATAGTAGGGAAGAATGATTTGGTCATATATTTGATGCTGAAACATGCAAGCTTTCCTCACTGGGACACATGCTGCGCCATCTCAAATCAATTCTGGCTGAAAATCATTCCTCACAAGCACCATGGGGCAGGGAGAGTAACGTGACATCTTCACTACTTGGAAAGTGGGGTGAATGTCCTAGATACTACTGAAAAGTAATAAGTAACGGCTCCCTGGGGCCACTGTCAACGAGTTTCACTCTTACTACTAAGGCCTGATTTTGCAAGCTGCTACATGCAGGCAGCCCTGCTGAACTCAGTAGGTTTGACTTATGTAGGGCAGAGATATCTGTATTAGCTCTTCTAGAAGGAAAATTCAGTCCCAAGAGAGCTAGACAAGGGGACTGCTCCGTTGCCTCAGGAGACACTCTTACGAAGCAAGTCCCAAGAGTTTGCCATGGAATTGTCCAACGTACCCAAACATCACAGTCAAGAAAAAGACATCAGTGATGTTAACAGCACTCGGGTTGCTCTTCATGACCAGTGCCCCAGTCTTGCTGAATACAGGCAACCTCGCTAAAGTAACATGCTGAAGACAACAGTATAACAGACTGCGTCTCAGCTTCCCTTTCAAATTAATTCCCATTGGTCGCCCACAGCCAAGGTCTTACCCAAAAAACCAGATTATTTTCTTGTACTTAATTATCTCATGTGTACTAACTGCTCACTATTCGTTAGACTATAAAATAAATGCAACAAAGAGAAATTGCATGAGAATCTGTCTCAGTGGCATCACAACATGTAAGGGCATGAGTGAACTTGCGGTGTCCTGATAGGTGTTTGATACACATGAAAAGCTGCCATGTAAGTCTTGCTGACCTGGTTTATTGCAGGATTAAGAGCAACTAGAGGATTCTGGCAGTACTTTCTTACTGAGGAGAAAAAGATTTGTTTGGGGGGATAATTTATTTTTGAGAAAAACATAGTAGCTTGCCAGCCTGCTAGTGTCAGTACCCAGGCAGCACTCTGCAGAAATGACTGTTCACATGGCTTACTTCATTAACTTGATTCAATAGGGTTGAACCTCCTCAAATAGGTAACCTTGAGGGCCAAGGCAGAGTGATTTAAACAATTTAGGATGAGACTGCTGTTGCAAAATCAAGTGATTGTCACAGTATTGTTTACTTTCCAGACACAGTAGGAATCGTAGCGTTGTGAAATGCTGAAAAAAGAGGAAGCAGTGTTGGCTTGAGGATGAAGCTGTTCTTGTGGTTACAAGTGTTAGGGAGGTATCTGCAAACAAGGTTCAGTATTCAGTTTTGCCACACATTTCCGCTAAAGTCACAGCCCACTGACCAGTTCTTCCGCAGCACAATCCCTGTTCTGGAAAATGCAAGACACAGTTTTCTTTGGGTTTGGCTACCTGGAAATATCTTTCCATGTCACCAGAAGCACAGGGTGAAAGCACTATGATTGTCTTGGTGCTAAGGGCCTTTAAGAGGGTCAAGGCTCAGGTGTGCAAATGCTCACCTCTTCAGGTGGAGATGAGAGCTGACAAGGGTTATGTAACAATGTCAAATACCAGGGAGGAAGGAAATTACAAAAGCAAGTAGAGGTAGGGGAGGAAGAGAAAGAAGGGTGTGTATGGGGCATAAACAGAGGACTTGAGATAAATGGAGCTAATTCTTTAGGTGCTCCAGGATGGAGCTAATCTGTATCAAGTGTAGTTCCTTCCAGCTAGATAAGGTGGTGGGCTCCAGAGTAGGACTTGGAAGAAAGGTAAGGCTGGACTCCTGCCTGTCTGATGGATGGAAAGTGCAAATATTTAATGAAAAAGCACTCTGTAGAGGCTGGAGTATGAGGCCTAATTTAAACTCAAGTATTGGATTTATGTAAGGGTTCCCTGCTTTGGTTGCTTTCGTCATCTGACTGTGAGGCAGTAGCTGTTATTACAACCTGGATGGCCCCTCTATGAGGAGGGTACCAGCCTCCCTTGTATCCTTCTAAAGGACAGTTGAAGTGGAAGGAACAGGAGAGGGGATACTGGGATGACCTCTACTGGGAGAACTGGTGAAATTTTGTGAGGATGAAGGCCTAGCTCTGTATAGTCTGAGAGTTGTTAAGTACAGGTATAACAGTGTCCCAAATGAGAAGCTTCTGACCAGTTATAATAAAACTAATGCAAATAGACATGCCAAGATGAATTAAGACTTTTAAAAAAATCCAACAAACTTCGGTAGAAAGTGCTTTTGCTTTATGTTGATTCAATTAAAAAACTAGTTTTTTGTTTTGCACCCCCCCAAACCTCCCTCTTGCTGAGCTTCTTTGCTTTGAGTTGAGCAGCTGCTTCTCTTGCTGTGCTGATCTTTTTGATGCCCCTGTAAACTTTCACACTTACCTAATTGTTTGAATGGCTACAGTCTGTTTAGTTTATGACAAGGGGATCTTTCCACCTTCTGAAATTTATTTGGATCTCCTAAAAGCACCAGCCTCCCACCCAGTGCTGCTCTGTGGGGAGCTGATACAACGTGCTTGCCTGAACTAAGAAAAAATTGCAGTTGCCCTGACCAAAGGTAAGTGTTTTGGTGAGCTTGGAGGCATGGAATATCTCCTTCGCCGGCTGCGGCTTCCTGGGGGTCTACCACGTCGGGGTGGCCAGCTGCCTGCAGGAACATGCCCCCTTCCTCGTCGCCAACGCCAGAAAGGTCTACGGCGCCTCAGCCGGGGCGCTGACCGCCACCGCCCTGGTCAGCGGCGCCTGCCTCGGTAAGTGCGGGCGGTCTGAGGGGCCGGCGCTCTCCTTCGCGTCTTCCCTTCGTTGTTATTAATTAATTCTAACAGCATCCTGCCTGCATGCGCGCGGCGCTTTGTTTTTAAGGCCTTTCCCTCAGCATTCGCCCCCTCGCCGGCCGGTCCCTCCATCCCAGGGTGTCGGAGGCGCCTCAGCTCTGGGGGGCTGCGAGCGGGCGGCGAAGCAGCTGGAGACACCAAGCAGCGAGTTACCGCTACGGGTTAGAGCTGAACAGCATCTCTGAGTAACTAGGAAATCTCTCCTAGCATCTTTGTTTCTGGAAGAGGGTTGTTTCTCAGGGTGGAGGGCACTGGGGAATTTGCTTGCCCTCTGCAAAGAGCTAGATTTCCAGTTTAGCTAGATGTTATCCCTGTTTTCAAGTTGGAGAAGAAACCTTAAAAGGTGTCTCTGAAGCAGGCACCCAGTGTAGTCTGTCCCTGCTTCGGGCATGTCTGGGGAGCAGCTGAAGAGAATGGTGTGCGATGCTTCCTGTTTTTTTTGCTGTTTTGAAGTTCAGCTGTTTTGCATATGGGCGGAAAAGTCAACAAGCACTTGCTAGAGTCTGTGCTTGGAATATTTTGAGAATAACAAATGCAGAAAAGCATCTTAAACTTGAAAGGGGAATGTGGTGTGGGAGAATCGGGTGTATCTATTTAGTCTCAGAGAATTAGGAGCCTCTCCTAGAGACAAGTGAAACCAGAGCTGTTTACTGCTTGAACTTCTCTCACCTTGATCGCAGGTGTTTTCCACAGCACTCCCTGTTCTTTGGAGACAGGTAGAGTTTCGAGATACAGCCTTCATGCAGCAAAAGTTAGCTTTTTCTGTGCAGTTGGTTTTGAAGTTTCCCCCTCGTTACTATTTTATTTACAGAAATGCCTAGTGAAGGGCAACTGTTGCTTCTGGAGCTTGATGGGAAGCTCCTAACAGCTATTCAAACCCTGATCTGGTGTCCCCAAGGCTGTAGTCATGTCATGGTGCTAGCTTTTATTGTGGACAAGCAAAAAGGCCTCTAATCCCTTCTGCAGCGATCATTGGCTGATAGGTGCCAGGGATTTGGTTGCTTTGTTTGCTGATCCTTCTGGTGAAGAGGTGGCTGCCCAATTAGTGCCTGAACCGAGTGGTCCCTGTGCTACTCAGAAGTGTGGCATGAACAGGAGACAGGCTGGCCGTAGTGCCCAAATCCTTGCCTTGGTCAGATGCCATTATAATGCTGAGCAACTCTCTTGTCACGTCTACCCTGTTCTTGCTATTTGTATGCCCAGAGCATCCACGGAGCACTAAGTGTTGCCCTCAGGGTGTTGGCCAGCCTGGGAGAGAGCTTTCTGTGAATCAGGATTAGAATAGGTTTTCCTGCTCCCTATGAGGTACAAGGAGAGGCATGATAATGAGGGCTAATTAGGGGCCACCTTCTAGGCAGCATGCACCTCCCTCCTGAAAGAGGACCAACCATGCTGTTTAAAGCCAGACAAGGTGTGGATTTTGGGTGTTCAAATTCTGTCTTAAGTTTGACTTCTCTGGGATAGTTTTCTTTTGACTCTGCCTGTGTGGCTGGCATATATCTTGGGTAGAAAGCAGCTCTAAGGCAACAGAGCTGACTTCTGAAAGTAAAAGCAGATGGGTGCTTGGTTGGGGCATGGTATCGCTGCACTTTGTCCCTGTCGTAAACCCTCCTGACAGTGCAGATTCCAGGCTGAAGTCCAGGGGTTAGAATGAAATCATAGGGAAGAAGGGGAGGGGATAGAAGGTAAAGCTGCAGCCTGTACTGGGAGAGCAGTTCATCCTAGCACAGGCTGTTGTAGGATCCCCAGTATCTGTGTTTGCTGTGCATCTGGTTTCTGTCTGAGAGTAGGTGTAATAGCCTGTGGGTTTTAAAGCTTGTGGCAACTGCTACCCTGCGCTGTCTGTTGCCCTGTCCATCAAACTGGAATGTGAAATAGTGTCTGAATGACAAGCAGAGGGGAATTTTGCAGAAGCCTTGCTGCTTTGGCTGTGTGTAGATGAGGTTAGCACCTTCGTGCATGTGTACTTGGCGCTGAGCTCAGACTGTACTGTGCAAAGGTAAATACCTCCTTTGAGGTTTTTCTGTGGTTCTAATCCTTTGAGACCCTGATCAAAGAGAACAGAAATTTTCCTGGACTTCAGAGTGTAAGATCTCACTTAGTGGTTTCTTTCCCAGCTTTTTCCTTCTGGTCTTTGCATCTGTTCAGCTTGCTTCTGAGCTGATTCCGCCTTCTCCCTGAATTAAGACCTCACTGTTGTCATTTGTACGTGGCAGTAAGGCTTCACCATGGGCTAACACTGAACTGAAAGTCCTGACCAAATGATTTGCAGTCTTGAGATCTCACTGTGGGCTTCAAAGGCATATTTAAGAATACCAAATAAAACAACATTGGGCATCCATATTGGCTAGGCAGAGGGCCTTATTTCTAAGATTCCAGGAGGTATTTATGGTCTGATATGACCTCACCTAGCTCTTGTTAAGCATTTTACCATTGAAGGGATCTCGGATTTATTTTCCAGGGCTACAACACTGGTATTGTCCCACATCTGAAGTGCTCTCTCTCGCTTTGAGGTTATTCTGTTCACTGGCATGAAAAAACTTTGCTGTTTTTCCACTAGAATAGTCTGTGTGGCCATCAGGATGCATTGGGCAAAGTCTCGCATGTTTACAAGTTACTGGATTGTGCATACTGCAGTGTTGTAGCCTGAATAAATGATGATGGGATGTGAACCTGTAATCACCGAAAAGCTGTTTTCAAGCTGATGCTAAGGTGCTGGACTGTGCTTGTGACTCACAGTTAAGCAACAGCATCTCAGTTGTGTAGCATGTGAATATTGTCGTGTGCAGCTCTCATCTGAGGGTGGATTGGAACTGTTGAATTGCTTCTTATTTTGGGGTAATAGGTGGGTTCTGCTGTCAGAGGCAAAGCTGGCTATCAAAACCCCATCTGTGGGAGTTAGCTATTTTCCCTAAGCATGACAGTGTAAGCAGAATATGATAAAGCAAGCTGAGAGGCTTCTAGTACTAAGAATACAGAAAGGAGACCATATATACGCTAGATTGAGCGGTGTTGTTTGGAGTGTTCTTTGGGGAGCTGCTCTTATTTTATTTTTTTTTTTTAAACAAATGTCTTGGCCAGAACTCTGTCTCAGGCTTGATTTGAGGTAACAGTTACTTAGAATTCAGGTTTACTTTTCAAGCTGTCACCGTGTGACCACCAGGAAATGCACTGCTAACTGTAGAGACTTTTTCTGTTGGGTAGCAGGAGGAAAAAACTCAACCAAATAAACCCTCTTCTATCTTTTGAAACTGAGATAATGAACAATAACAGCATCTTAAATGTGCTTCTGAAATTTGATTATGTGCATGCAAAGGCTTAAGGAATGGTCACAGAGATTATTTTCTCTCTGTGTGTGGGGTCTAACACCAAATTCCAGTCTGAGAAAGGGAAGTAAATCAGCTTGGTCTCTACAGATTTCTCAGAGCAATCCCAGTTTATGCAGGCCAATGTGTGAATTGTGAAGCATATCCTAGGGGAAGTATATGTGATGCTCTCTTGTGTGGCTGTGTGAAGAGATCTATAGAGCTCCACAGGTATGTGAAGGAAAGCTTCATAGCGTCTGTGGCCTCTCAAAACTCAAGTTCCCCCTGCACAGGAGATTGTCATCTGTATTCCTGTAGAAGCCCTTGCTGGAGAGAAAGTTGCCGAGATCAGCAGCCAGAGCCCAGTCAATGAAAGGAGAGGCACCCTTATGTGCATACATGGAGATGTGGATGTAATTCATGGGGAACCTTCTGCCACTTCCTGGAAGTGGTAAAGCTATGGCTTCTTTCTCTGGTGGAAAATAGGGGTGGGTGGGATATTCTGTGCTGACATAATCAGAAATGTTCACTGGCTTGGTGGAGAAGCTGCTGTGCCTGGGTCGGTGCCATCAGCAGTCCCAGGGCTGCAGGCTCGGGCGTCCTGATGAGCGAGCTGGCAGCCAAGCCACTGGAGAACCCTGCAGTACCTTTTGCTGGGCGGGAAGGAAGGAGCTTGTTCCTGCTGTCTGCCTGGCTCTAACAAGGAAGTTCCACTGAAGAGAGGTGCTCTTGCAGGCATCTTGTTGGATGAGTGCAAGGGAAGCCAAGCAGCCACTTTCAGTGAAAAACATAGCTATAGCAATGCCTGTGTGTGTTCTTTTTTGTCCTGCTGAAATCAGGACACCCCACATAGACAGTAGGTGTGCAGAGCAGCTTGGTGCCCAGCCTTGCTCTGTCAGCCATGGCAGAAGCTGTGCGTGCCAGTGGCAACAGCACAAGTGGTCTTTGTTATTCTTCTGACACATAATTTCAGCATCGCTTTGGAACTTGTAAGATGTCCAGGCTGTTCCACTTCTTTCTGCCCCTTATCTCCCAAAATTCTTCAAGGCACCCACGAGTCCTCCATATAAAATATGAGAAGCTATCGTGTGTTCTTCAGGGTCCTATATCTGGTTACTGGTAATGTTTGGAAGTTTAGTCCTGCTAAATCAAAAACCTTCCTCAGATTTCTTGCTCTGTCTTCCAGTTCCAGACTTCTGATGCTGTAGTGGTTGCAACAGCTCTACCTGCATGTCCATTAGCTGGTGGTGTTTGTTTCCTTCCTGTCCAAGGGCCGTGCTGACTTCCAGTGCAGTGGGTTTGGAGTAACTGTGCTCTGATGGTGGTCCCCTGCTCCCTCTGGCCTTCTCCACATTTCCCTCTGTGCCCTCCATGAAGTAGGGGTGAAATGGTCACTGGCTTGGCTGGAGAGGATTTTCAACTCTGCTGTGCTTGCTTTGTACTGTACCTGAAGAGGACCATGCAAGTGCTGGAGAAATGGTAATTTGGTCAACATTCCTGCTTTCTGGAGCTGGGAATGGACAAGCCTCCTAATTCCAGGGCCTTTGCAAAAGCTCAGAAATCTCCTACTCCAAGGAGCAGTGTGAGTGGGTGACTCCTGTCCATCTTGCTCTCCATGAGGCAAACTCAGTTGCTGGTTGGATTCCAAGCTGGCCACCACTTTCCTGTTGAATCCTCTACACTTCCATTGCCCACCTCTTAACACTAGGTCTCTTTCTGTTTAAGTGTTCGTGGGACTCGAGGTGAAAGTCAGGATGTGCCTTCAAGAATCTTGGAGTTGAGGGAGCCCATGTATGTGTATTTGCCTGGGGCTGTTTTTCTTGTCAAGCAGGCATAAGGCACCAGAGAGAGTAAGAGCTGGTGAAAAGGAGGGGGTAGAGGAAATAACTCCATGTAGAGGGCCCTAAATAAGTCATATGATCTTGGGAAAAAGAATGCGTCTGGGAAGTGATAGTGTCTGGGGCAGTAGAAAATCTATTCCAGGGTGCACATAGAAGGGAGAGAATTGGTGAGCCTCGGAGTGTAGAACTGATGCTGGAAGACTGTTGTAGTTCTGTGTGTTGTAGCTACAAAGGCCAGAGGAAGAGAATTTGGCACTTGTGATACAGTAGCTGCTTGTGACAGGCCTGATCCTGTCCTTGGGGTTGTGCTGATCTGCAGTACAGTGTGTACAAGAGAGCTGCCCTCAGTGTTCCTGGAGAAAGGGGGAAAGGCTCAGAACACACCAAGCTCCGAGTGATCCCAAGAAGGGGTGAGTCTGGGCAGGTGGCATGTGCTTTGGTTTTGGTTCTTGGGACATGTCAGGTGTGGAAGCTGGTACTTTTAGCAGAACTAAGGGCTTTGTGCTGCCCTCTGGCACTTGCCCAGACCTGAAACTGGGGTGCTTTCTGGTACAGATAAAGGCCAAATCTACACTGATGACTTCTGACAAGTCCTCTGGAATCAGCAAGCTTCATAAAGCATCTTCTGCAGCTGTTTGCCAGGCTTTTGGCTGAGCCATGCCTGGAGGAATTCTTCTGAGAATGAACCATTCTCTTCTTCATACAGTGCAGTTTGTTTGAAGGGATACTGGTTTTGCAAGCTTTTTGGGTTAGGATTTAAAGGACTGAGTACCATTTTAGCGTTGGAGGCTCTGGCAGTGTCTCTGAGCTGCCACTCCTGTGGATTATCTCGTTTAGCATCCTGAAATAGAGGAGGTGACATCTGAGGGTGTAAATGAATCAGGGAGTCCTTTACATATGTTAACTACAAAAGCTGCTCTTGCTAGCTTCCTTGAACGCTGCTGATTCAGGGCTGGGCCTGGGAAGAGTTATTCCAGTGTATCATGGAGGCAGGGTGTGGATTCCGGCTGTCATAGTTATGTCATGCATGAAGAAAGTTAGAGCCCTGTTTGAGAGTGGGCTGTCAGCACAGTGAGAGTTACATTGATTTATCTAGTCCAGTGTTCTTATATAGTAGGATTGGTCGAAACTTCTTCATGGGAACAAACTGTTTAATTACTGCCATAGTTCTGCACACAGAAGAGTTCATTCAGTGGGTGTGAGCTTCAGGTGGATGTTGCTACATCTGTCTTGTGCTCTTCTTGCTTGTGCACCGCTCAGCCTTGCGGGAAGGGTTGAGCAGAGGCTCTTCCCTTGCAGGGGTCTGTGCAACCCTCTGTGAGTAGCTCCCATCCTGCTCGCACAGTTGTTTTCAGAACCCATGACATCTTGATGCTTGGGACTGGTGGCTGGGGGACCACTGCTGATGTCTGTGGAAGAAAGGTAAAGTTAGTCTCCAGGTATTCTTGTGTCATGACTCTCAAGAAATGCAGCCTGCCTTGTGATCTGCCTGAAGACACTTCCCAGATAAGCTGCTTCATCAAAATGAGATTCCTTCTAGAGCAAAATGCCTGTGCCTCTCTTCTGAGGACTGCTTTGGAACGAAGCTGCTCATTCTCACTTCCTTGCTGGAGCCTGCTCTGCTCATGCCACGGCTAGTGGGGAAGAGTTCAGGGGTGTAAGGTGACAGTGTGCCTCTGTGAGATGGAAGAACGATGCGGGCGCAGCAAGCAGTGTGCTTGCGTGTGTGCGGGGAGGTGCTTGGCATGCATTGGAGTGCTTGGCTAGCTGTGTGCCAGCATGAGGGAGCTGGGCATGAGGCAGGCTGAGGGCCAGTGGAGGACTTCAGGGATAGTCCTTTCATTCTGTGACAGAGCTTTAGCATCCACACAAGTGTACAGTGGGAAGGGATGGGGAGAAAGGCTGCTCTCTTCTGCCTGACAGAGCTGGCTGTGTCTCTGGTAACATCTCTGGTGAACACAAAGCAATTGCTGTCTGCAAGCACGTAGGACAGCTTTCAGCAGGGGTTAGGCTGAAAGCCACCAACAGCTGTGTGTGGGCCTTGCTTTGCTGTTGGTGAGCCAGCTGAGGGTGATGGCTAGTGTGGGATAAAGCTGAAGGGATGGTAGAGTGGCAGCTATTTATTCAGGCTCTGGAAATAGAAATGATGACTGCTCACTCCACTTTTTCTCTTTGTGGATCTGTGGTGCAGGTAACTGGCAAAGGTATCTACTGTCCTGTAGCACTGATCTCTTTTTTTCCAGAGCATCTTACCTCGAGTGATCCCTCCCCTTTGAAGTGGAAACAGTGCTTTCTTTCTCTAGGTGTGTGGTGCCATCCTGCAAACCAACCCTGAGAAGAGGGTATGGAGTGTATGTGTAACGTTGTGCATGTGGGTGAGACTTGATCCTTCTGCACCAGTTCCTGTTCAGAACAGCCATCACTGGAGGCTTTGTGTTAGTGGTTTTCACTCGGATGAAAAGAGTGGGAGTTGGATGTGGTTCCACTTCTGCCTCTGTGCAGGGCAGAAGAGAAAGGCAATTTCACGTTACTACAACCTTGCTTTTCAGTCTGTTTCTCCCCTCTGCTAGCTTTCTCTCACTGAGTACTTTTCAAAAAATTACCTCAAATCCAGCTAGTAGTGAGCAGCAGGGATCTGAGCTGCACCTTCTCTTAATCTGCGAATCCCCTTTTCTTGTCACCCCATGCAATTTGGGTTGTGTTATATCATTGACAGGGGTGGATGCATGAGGACAGGATACGGCTTTCAGTACAGTTTGCCTGGGGTTCTGAGCAACTTTTCCTTTTCATGCACTGTTATACCATTTAATTTCTCTCTAATGCAATCAACAGGAATGCAGCATTAAGCCTTGTATTAGGGAATTAGTGGAGAAAGATTAAGCTAGTGGGGATTGCTGTTGTGGTTGTGACAGAATGATCCTGGCTGTCTGCCTGAACTGAGCTGCCTCTGGACCTTCCTATTGATTGTTTCACAGTAGCAGCTGCACTGTTTTCTGATTTGTTTTGCAAAAATAAATGCTCCTATCCTGACCGCAGAAACAAAACAGGCCGCAGCTTGCAGAACATCAGTTGCCTGGTGAGGTGTTGGTGTGCCAGCGCTACATTAAGTCGGGTGCAAAGGTTTAGCTTAGAGATGTAATCAAGCCTGGCACCTCTTGTGCCTGTTCTCCCAAAGCCTTTCTGTACAAAGCAGAGCAGCCTGCCTTAAGGTGAGCTGGGGTATGAATTGTGCATCTGTGCTTTGGCTTGCATGATGGTCCTGCCTTGTAGATAATGGTGGGTGGACAGGCAGGCAGTAGTGACTGTGGGCTGTCTGGTGAGCTGCTCTGTGCAAGAGGAAAAAACTCAGGCAACTTAAAAGCAGGTCTTATGCTCTGCGTATCCAGGATGTGGCAATAGTTCCCTATTAACTGGTATCTAGAGCACAGGAAATAACCATGTCTTTTTGGCTCAAGGGGGAAAAATGTCTTTAAACAAAGTGATCAACAGCTTTTTGCTTTTTTCCTAAATTTTACTTGAAATAGAAAAGCAAACATCTTGGGGACAAACACATTAGTAAGAAGAAGGCTTCTGGCTCTGAAGCAGTTGCAGGTAGTCTGGATTTTCTTAGCCCTCCTGCTGCAGGCTGTGTCCTGGCACTGCTTGTGTCTAGACTTTGCAATGCTGAGCACTGGGAATGTGAGCCAGAAGGTATTGTGGGCTGAGCCCCTCCTTCGACATCTGCCTCTGGCTGTGGGAGCTGGCCCTACTTGAAAAGCTGTCTCTTCCTTTTGGTGTTTCCACCTGCCCCACCTGTAAGGTCAGAGTAAGTGTTTCTTACTGTAGTCTGATAGGGATCCCTAGGAGTTACTCTGAGCAGGTATGTATCTTGGGTATGTATCTCACTCTTGAGCAAAGGGGGAGAAAGACCATTATTAACAGCCGGTGGCCAGGCTTTCTAAGATTCCTCCTTTGCAAAATCATTTGCTTGTTGAGCTCTGGAGTTAAAAATCCCTGCACAGAGTCCCTGATGGGAAGGGTTACCTGCCACAGGGAACAGCCAGTCAAGCAGCAGGGCTGTCTGCAGGCTGAGTGGGTGTGTGTTGTAGGGGGAGTTGTGTTTGCTACCTATTTATGACCAAAAAAAAAGATAAAAGCTTCCTTCCTGTATCTCTTATCTGGAGCCCAGTCAGCTGAGCTGTTTCTTAATCTGACAGCTAAATAGTAGTAGAGAAGGACTAAGTGAAAACCTTAAAATAAATATACCTCAGAACAACAAAAATTAGGGAAGTCCCAGAAGAACAGCTAGTTCTGGTACAGGGTGTTTCTTAATATTACTGGCCTACAGGAAGATGTGCACGGATGTGAAAAGAACCGGTGCCTTTAAAGGCTAGCTGCTATCCCCCAGCCTCAAATGTTTTAAAGTGTTTTTCTTTGTGTTAAATAGTGGGAGTTATACAACTTCTGGCAAGTGAGGGATAGATATTCTTTCCACACCCAATGCTTTTAGGCACCTGCCCAGGATTTCACACTGAAATTAAAGACCTGTCACCTGAAAATGTCTTAGAAGGGCAGATCATAAGACATTGGTCTCACTTTATTTCCTGCTGGCATGAATTTGTCTTTGGGCCCACCTTTGACATCCCTCTGGCCTCGCTGATAGGCAGTCAGAGAACATCTTGGATCAAGTTTCCATTCAGAACAAGTTGGCCTAAGTTCAGCTTGGCTCACCTCAAGGTTTGTCTGGTTCTTGCTGTCTTGGGACAAGGAGTGGAAATCAGGTGGTTTCAGTGTGAGTTCAGGAAGAGGAAGAGAAGTCCAGCCAGGTGGTGGATCTTTCACAAACTGATGTCACTGCCCACAACAATTGAGGTTGTCCTTGGGTCACCGGTGTGTTGCTATGCACTTGTTTGAGGTGAATGAACGGGCACTTTCTGGCAGTCTGAGCTACCTGCCAATAAAGTTATCTGTTAATTATTTTATAGATAACAGCTTGCAAACTTTTGTTTCGGTGCCTCTTGTTTACAGCTTTGTGATTTTGGGCTGGTGACAAGACTGTGTTATAGTTAGGACCATATAATCTCCTGGGAGAGGCCAGGCAGGGAAAGCATGTGCATTGCCTGCTCTCAGTACTCAGAGAGGAGGCAGGTGTGGGAGCTGTGTGTGCTGAGCTGGAGCAGCTTGGGGATTTCTGGTGTTGACAGCTCCCCTGAAACTGTGTTCATCATTAGAGACTGGCTTTTAGCTCTTCCATCGATGAGGTACAGGAACAGCTGAAATAGCAAGGGACAGGCAAGCCAACTAAATTAACCTTGAGATCATGACAGTAAATTCCTTCTGACTCAGCCTATTTCTAAATTCAGGTCTGGACTGGGGTCTACCAGTGGGAAACATGAGAAGTCCAGTGATGCTCAGCAACCATCTGAGTTGAAAGTGAAGTGTGAAGGTTGTAGCTGGGGACTCTTGCAGGGAGCATCTGTGCCCGGGATAACACAAACCTTGTTCAAACATATAGTGAAGCAGAACTTAGGCAGCTCCTGAATGAGGTCCTGGTTACAGTATGCGGGACCTGGTTCCTGTTCTGAAAATTTTGCAGTCAAAATAGCTTGGTCATGCTGTTCCAAACTAACAAGGCATTTGGCTCTCAGGGTGCTGGAGGAGTGTCAAAAGCACCTGTGCTTCCTTCTGCTAGCTGGCTTTTGTCAGAGCTTTTGTTATTGGTGTGTCTGGCCAGTTTGGAGCCTTAGCTGGGTATTGGGGCTGAGGAGGGAGGAAGTGATCTTATCCCTGTACTCAGCACTGGTGAGGCTGCACCTTGATTACTGGGTTCAGTTTTGGGCCCCTCACCCCAAAAAGGCCATTGAATGACTCGAGCGTGGCCAGAGAAGGGCAACGGAGCTGGGGTAGGGTCTGGAGCACAGGTCTGATGGGGAGCGGCTGAGGGAACTGGGGGGGTTTAGTCTGGAGAAGAGGAGGCTGAGGGGAGACCTCCTGGCCCTCTGCAACTCCCTGCCAGGAGGGGGCAGAGAGGGGGGATGAGTCTCTGGAGCCAAGGAGCCAGCGCCAGGCCCCGAGGGAATGGCCTCAAGCTGCCCAGGGCAGGGTCAGGCTGGCTCTGAGGAAGGATTTCTGTGCAGAAGGGGCTGTTGGGCGTTGGAATGGGCTGCCCAGGGCAGGGGGGAGTCCCCGGGATCCCTGGAGGGGTTGAAGAGTCGGGCTGAGCCAGCGCTGAGGGATCTGGTGGGGTTGGGAACGGTCAGTGTGAGGTTCGTGGTTGGACTGGAGGATCATCACAGAATCATCTAGTTTGGAAAAGACCTAGTTCCCACCTAGATGATTCTGTGAGTGGTGCCTTCTGGGTTGCTGATGTGAAGGAAGGAGTCCGTTTAAATTTTTGCTGCTGTTGAATGAGAGGCAGGTCTGGTGAGGATCTGCACAGTTCCCTGCATGCTCCAGCAGTCCAGGTGAGGTACGGCATCTTCAGTCTGAGGTGTGACCCCTCCCTGCCCTCTACCAGCAGTGACAGAAGATGCTGTCCCTACATCCATCAACTGTCAGTGCCGTCCTCTGTTCTCCATCCCTGTGGAAGAACCTTTACTTCAAGCTTGCATCCTGTTTACTGCTGCATTAGCCAGGCAGTGGGAAACGTCCCAGGCGCAGGGGGTGATCTTTGTGCTGACATGGAGCTCTTCCAGAGGGAGCTGCAGTGTCATGGGTGAGCCACAGTCACAGGAGCTGCTGGGTGGAATGTCCAGAATGCCCCTCTCCCTCTTCAGCCTGCTCTGTTCCTATTTTTGTTTGTGTCTCAGGCTTTTTTTTCTCCCACTTGAAATACTTTATGGGTCAGCTGTCCTTTTGCTGGCTGGCAAATGGGTATCATTGTGGTCTAATGTCAACAGGAGAGCATCATGGTGCCCTTGTTGCAAAAGCCTTGCTGCTGCTGATGTAGGTCTGAAGGAGCCCTTCTTCCTCACTTGTCACCCCTCCTGCCATGGGGTGTTTAACCTTTGCAATGCTCCTCATTCTTACGCATTGCACAAGCTTGAAGTAGCCTTTGTATTTCATCTCAGAGCCCTTAGTTGCACTTAAAGTCTTCCCAGCAGCCTGGCTAACATCAGTTCTAGGTGAATGATCTTCAGCTTTTCTTTTCCAGAGGTAGAGTAGCAGCAGGCTGCTGTAGCTGGAGGTGTTTGTATATTTGTGTACAGTTATAAATAGCATGTGCTGCTTGAATGCTTTTCAGGTTAGAGAAGGGTAGTTTAGGGGACACAAGGCAGTAGCAACTTAAATACTGGGTTATTTTGGAGTCGGGCATGACTGGTGGAGGTAAAAGCCAGTTCTGTAAGGGAATGATCTTGCTGTGTCAGTAAGCTGTGAAGCTGGTTTGACACAGCTTAAAAATGAAATGCAAACTAGCAGCTTCCTTCAGGTCTTTTCTCCAGGGTAACAGTAACTTGCCCCTTGTAGCCGTTGCAGAAAGATCGCAGGATGAACTGGCAGAGGTGGAGCAGCTGGCCTCCCTTGTCTGGCAAGGGACACGTTGGGGTGTTTCAGGACACAACTGTTTGATGCTCCTTTGCGTCATCACAACTGAAATTCAGATAAGGATGATGGCCCTGCAATACTCTGGTTCATGTATAACAACACCCACTGGGGCAGTGGTGGGGACAGGGAAGAAGGGGGTGATATAGCTTTTCTAATGAAAACTGAATATACCACTTCTTAATATAATTTTTAGAGGACGATTGAATTAATAAATCTGTATAGGGAGAAGTGTTGAACTAATTGGTTGGTGGGAGAAGAATGAAATTTTTTTCCCAGCAAGCAATACTGTGAGGGATAGTTGGTATTGCATGGTATTTCCTCAATAACGGAAATGTAGCTTTTTCACATGACACTGTGTTCTAAATCACCAGATCCATCAAAAACAATGGGAAACCTTTCTGTGGACTGGAATTGGCACTGGACCAGTTCTAGTAATAATTGACAGCTTGTGTCTGATCCCTGTAGGACACATGTCTTGACCACCTCTCATTCAGCTGCTTCTTCTGGCAGGCTGCAAGTAGAATGTGAGCTGGTTTTCCTGGAACAGCACTTCTGGTAGTAACGGGATTAAAACACTCTTGCCTCTTCTCTTTCCTTTCAAATGTATTTCCAAGGGGGTTTGTCATCTGTCATGGATCTAGCTATGTAAACTTGACTCCTTTGGCTGAACTCTCAGCTAGCCTTATTTCCAGGAAAGGTGGTGGTGCTGCAGATCACCCTGTGCCCGTTTCTTCCCAGAGAGCTGTTCTGCACTCAGCTTTGGTGCAAGAGAGCCAGCAAGTCCAACAGAATCACAAGTGCCTTACACTGAAATGCCTCAGAAGTTCCTGTGTGCATGCATGTATGCACACATGTATAAAAAAAAAAAACCCAACACCTCAAACAACAAACACTCAGAAATTATTCAGAGAATGAAATTGCTAATTGGCACTAGTTCTTATTTTGTTCTCTTGGCTGTGAAATGATGATAGAGCTGGCAGTGCAACTGCAGTGTCCTCAAATGCTGAGACAGTCTCTTTCCTGGAATAGTTGGGACTTTGTTGTTTTGTTTGTCCCAACTCACATTTTAGCTCAAACAGTGATAAGCTCATTTTAATTGCAGTTGTTTTCAGTATTGCTATCAAATCTTTCTGCACACTGAGACGCCAAGTCTGAAAGCATCGTTCTCTAAGTCTTGGGTGACGCACTTGCTCCCGCGCCCCAGCATTGCTTTTGCACACAGGGTGTCTCCCTACAGCTGCATGCTCAGCTCCCACCCTTCCGATGGGTTTTCAACTAAGCCAGAGACTCCATGCAACACACTCAGTGCAGTGGAGTTTCCTGGGATTATGTGGCCAGGGTGCTGGGCTGGGATTCATTTGGTTTTTGGCTCTGTTGCAGTTTCTTTGTGTGTCTTTTCTCCCCTTGTCAGAGGTGAAGGTGTCTTAGGGAGTGTTAAGAATGCTAATGTCATGCTGCTGATAAAATGTAAGGCTGACTTCCTTCATGCTGGGAAGGATGTTGAACCGTGTGGCTTCTATCTGGAACAGGGTGGGCTTACTGCTCATTAGGTGAGATCAGAATTAGACTGCTAAACATTGCTCTAGGACAGAGCAAAAGTCCTAATAGTGCTAATAATTGCTTCAGAGGGGGAAACTTGGATTTTCTGTGAAATTGCTACCTCACAGTGCCTGAAATCTGGACCCCAGAGTTTCTGGTCATGTTCAAGGGTTCTGTGCATGCTTCAGCTACTGGTGTTGATGGGTTTCCTAAGCACGGAATCACATTCCCAGGCTGTGTGATGGAAAACATGTTGCTGACACACGTGTATTGCAAAAGAGTTGGATATGTCAACATAGTATTGAGGGTTGCTCTTATCTCCATTACATTTATTAGCCTGGGTCTAACTTGGGTCCTTTCATTCTGCTGCCTCCTTGCTGCAATTGCAAGACTAGGTGGGAGAGGAAACCAGAGGGATTTCCAGTTGACTTGAGCTGATAGTTCCTGGAGAAAGATGAAAGACTGAACTTCAGTTTGATTGGAGAGAAGTCTTAATTTGTGAAAGTGTATCTCTTTTTCTCCTCATTTCTTTAATTCTTCCCCTCACATTCATCTTGCATTTATATTCCTGATGCCACTGGAAGTGCATTGGGCTGGTACTTGGAGGAACTGTTGTTTTGTATCTCACCATGGTTGGGAGATGTGTGTGGAAACAGCAGTCGGTGTGTGCAAAGGGCAGTATGCTGGGTGTTGAGGGTTTGGCTTGGGTTGATGTTTTTGTTTTGTTTTCTCCCATGCCTCCTTTCCCACTGGACAGCTCTGATGTTCTTGCCAGATTGGGCTCCTAGTGACAGTGAGATAATGGGCTTAGCAGATGCCTTCCCTTTTCTGCATGTGGCATGTCTCATCTCCTCCAAACCCAGCCTGGGTCACTGTGTGAAAGGGTAATGCAGGCATGCCTTTGTGAGTCCTGCTTGCCATCAGGGCCTAGTTTAGTGCTGTGGAATTGGACATGGAAGGGTTGGGACACCAAAGACTCTGCAGGAGGCACTAAGTCACTGATTCACTAATGGAGCTTAGTGTCAGTCTTACCTGAGATGTGTCTGACATTCACAGCAGAACTGGGATCACTTAACTGGCAAGCACTAACAATCCTCTTTTCTGGCACTTTTGCTTACAGACAGATGACTTCTTTTCCTGTCAGAAGAAGATGCTTACTAGAAAAGTTTTACTTGAAGGTGTTTTGAAGTGGATTTAGCTGTAAGCTCAGAGCTGTTAAAGCATCTCCCTTTTTTTCTTTGTTAGTCTGTGTTTTCACCAGCCCTGTACTGGCCAGTGCAACAGGATTTAAGAAAAAGTGTGAGGCCTTAGCCAGATGCATGTGATCTTCCTTGACTTTATAAAACATATGTAAGATGAGGATAGCTCTCTGTGATGGGGGAGTGTGAGGGCCAAGACAGGAAACTTTCATGACTTCTGTAACACTGTCCACAATACTTCCACAATACACAAAACTTCTCGTCTTGAATTATATATCAGCTGGTGGGGAGAAACCTCTGAGTAAAGCTGAGAGCGAGGCTTTCCTGTGCCTTATTTTGTAAAGGAGAAGGCTGGTTTTGCTAGGGTTTCATGGTGCATTTTTCCCTCTCTCATCACAGGTGAGGCTGGTGCCAGCATTATTCGAGTGTCAAAAGAAGCCCGCAAGAGGTTCTTGGGCCCTCTCCACCCATCTTTCAACTTGGTGAAGATCATTAGGATCTGCCTGTCCAAGACCGTGCCAGAGAATGGGCATGAGGTTGCAGCGGGACGTTTGGGTATTTCCCTAACACGGGTCTCTGATGGAGAAAATGTGATACTGTCAGACTTCAATTCCAAGGAGGAGCTGATCCAGGTGAATGGAAACTGACTGCAGAGGGATAGGCAGGACCTGCGTGCAATTTTGCTTTGCCGTGCTTTCAAAATGTCCTTAGTACTGGAGTATAATTGCCAGCATGTGCCAGTGTGGCATTCTGAGAAGAGTAATAGCTTCAGTAGGTTTTGATTTGCTTATTACATTCTGGATCTCTTTCCCTCTCAGGCCTGTGTCTGCAGCACCTTTATCCCTGTCTACTGTGGACTGATACCTCCAACGCTGCGTGGGGTGGTGAGTAAGACTCCAGGATGTTCCTTCATTAAATCATGTACCAGTGAATAAGAAGACAGAAATGCTGGTACTAAATTTTGGCAGTCATATTGCTTGTCTGCTGGCAGAAATTAGCCAGAAGAGGGATGAGAAGTTCCCAAATAAACAGCTTCCAGCAGTGGATGTGCCTTCTTTCCACTGCTGCTTGCAGCTGGCTATAAATGCCCTGAGGACTAGAGAATTTAATGTGGTAGTAATGTACAGCAATCTGGGCAAGTGCTGACTGATGTAGCAGATGGTTCTCCTGGCTGCTTGGTACAATGCTGTCCATCGCTGAGGCTCCAACCCCCTCTGCATGTGGAAAGAACCTGGGTCCTGGTTAGAAATCATGAGTGTAGTTCCTCTCCCATGTGCCTGACACTTTCTGCAGGGTTTTAACTAGTCATGCTGATACCAGACCTCTCCTCTGTGGAGTTCTTCCTGTCCTTCCTCTGAGAATAATGTTCTGCTGCCTGCTGGAGCTTTCTTTAACATCCTGTCCGAGGCTGACCAGAGCAATTTCTTCCTTCTGTGTTTGCATGTTAGAATTGAAAACATTTGAAAGCTGTGCAGAGCTGGAGCATCTCTGAATATGCCTAAGGGCCTCAGTTGAGCTTGGACTCCCCTTGTTCTACATGAGTTAATGCACACATTAAAGGCAGTTTATTTGCAAACTAAACAGAAGGGAGAGGGAGAACCACTGTTAATGTATGTGTTTCCCATAAGTGACCTGACCAGGATGCCTCGGTCTGTCAGAGCACATGAGATCTCTTCCCACTGCTACTTGTGTGCTAAAAACGGTCAGTTTTGCTCCTGCATAATACAGAATTTGGCTTTTCTTGTCTTGTGCAAGCACGTTAGGCAGGGAAATGCCCTAGAAGAAATGTCCCATGTCCAGCCCTTCAGAGAAGTGACAGAATCAGTAATGTTTTGGCATTTGCTCAGCAACTGCAGGCAGGGTTTTGTCCCACAGCTGGTGGGAGCACAGCAGTAGCTCTTGCCTGACACCTCTTTGGGGCTAGTTGAGGTCAGTGTGGAACAGGCAGAATTTCAAAATTCCAAAAGTGCATACAACATTGGGGTTTCTGGAATGTGCAGCTGCCCTGGCACACTGAGGGAGGACATCTCATGTCAAGATTTCTCATGGGGAAACGTCAGGAGGGAATATATGAGATGAAGAAATTAATTCCTACCTCTTCCCCAGAAAGTCATGGCTCTTTCTGTCTCTGAAGTGGGGGCTGGTGAGAGAAGAGGTTAAATTAGGTTGGGTATGAGCCTGTGAGAAGGTTTTGAAACAGGACTGCATAGTTTCTAGCATGCCTGCAATGACTGTATTTGCCACAGGACAAACTGAAGGCCTGGCATGAGCACCAGTTTTCAAGGCAATGTGATTTGATGCAAGCTGTAAAATCCACATCCTGCCTTCCTCCTAGTCTTTTTCAGTGTTTGCTTCTCTGAGCTCTGGTAGTCCCATGGAATAGATGACGAAGATGGGTGGGGGGAGGAAAAAAATCATTCTCAAATACCAAGAAATGGAATGGTTGGTAACTGACCTGTCAACACACGTTCTAGCCCTGAGCTGTCTGCAGCATGTGGGTGAGATGAACCCTTAACAAGGGTCAAAAAGCTAATTGTGAGTTCATGTGAGCGAGGGGCCCTGTGCACAGGGGGACACAAAAAGGGAATGGAACTGGGCACCCCAGAAACTACCCCAGTCAATGAACCATCCCCAAAAGCAGCTGCTGCTCATGCCTGCAATCAGCTGGTGGCTCCAGCCCGTGTCTCTGTGCTGCTGGGGGCCTGGCAGGAGGTTGGAGAGTGGTAAGGCTGGAGGTTCAGGCAAATCCAGAGTGGCAGCTGATCTTGAGTAAGGAATGGTGGACCAGAGAGTGGGGGTCTGCATGTGTATTCCCAGATTTCCATGCAGTGAGAAGGCTTTGCCTGTCAGCCTTATTGTAGTTAAACCTTCTAATGGCATTTGTGCACTCAAGCTGCCACCCTCGGGGAAATGCATGTATCTGCATCCTTACCGCGAAACTAGCGGTAGTGTCTCAGTTCAGTGGCCAGAACACTCACTTCCACCTTTAAACAAAGCAGGTGCTGCCTGCTCTGCTCTGCCCTCACCCCACTCAGCCTGTCGTGGTCTTCTCTGTGCAGAGGCAGTCAGCCAGCTGGCTCCAGCTCCAGCTGTGCCAAGTCTGGCTTTCGTGAGCAGCTCTGGGGAGATGATGACAATGACAGTTTGCTGTGGGTGCTTTTGGCTTGAAGAAAACTGATGCACACTTTAAAAGGCCTCAACTGACTTTTGGCATCGCTGTTGTCTCGAAAGCATCCTGTAAGCAAGCTGACTGTTACTGGTTTTGAGTTTCCACTTTATTCGCTGTCCAAATCCAGGTGGTGTAGGAGTCCCAAACTACATCTGTCTTGATACTGCGTTTGAACAAGGCCTGGCATGAGGATAAAATTCTCTGTCCTGTGAGTTACTGCTGCTGTAGCCTACAACTGTAATCACAAGCCATCTTCCTTAAACCTATAGGCTCTATGCAGAGAGAGCCCTGATGTCTAGTTTGCCACCCAGAAACCTGCTGTGCTGTCAGTCCACCCTGGCCATCTTGCTTCAATGGGAGTTGGATTTCTATAGCTGAATTTGATTGCTTCCAGCCTAAGAACTGTTCCCCAGGCTCAGAGAAGCTGTTTGAAGAGATCTCTGCCTACCTGCCATCCAGAGTAAGAGAACAAAGTGCAAAGCACCCTCCAGGCAAAGCAGCTGGCATTTTCCTAGGCATTGTACAGCAAAAGACAGATGTTGGTGGAAGGCAAAACAAGACACAGACTCAAGCACCTCCTCTTCTGATGAGCATTTCCATGCTCTGCCTGGGTTCAGCCTCTGCCAGCTCAGCTCCTCACCCAGCAGAGAGCTGAAAGATGTTACATCTGCTGCTTATGGGGCTGTGTAGCTCCTGTACAATGACTTGCGTGTGAACCTGTCCAAAGGGAAGGGTTCCAGACAGCAAATGTCAGGATCAACCCAAATCAGAATCAGCAGGACTCTTCTATAACCGAGGTTCACAAGAGCTTGAGTTGTTGCTCTGCAAAGATCTTGAATTTCCTACTCTTTTGGCTTGACCAACATCCCTTTCCTTTTATCTTCTGTGTGTTGCTTACTCTGCCAAAGGCCTGTGATAGGGATTGCCTTGCTCAGCTCTTTGTGCAATTATAGTGCTCCAACGAATACTGTGAATTGAGTACATGCTACTGGGGTTGCCCTTCCTGCAAGGATAACATGAATGTGTTTATGGTACATAGGTACAGAACATTCTCTGATAAGAGGGTGCCTGTTAAGAGCAAAACCCAAGTCCCTTGTGCTCTGTTATCACACTGCAGCAAGTAGATTCCAAATGTGTATGCATGGGTTGGGATTGCTGCTTGATAAGCCTGCTAGCAACAATTCAGCTGGTTTTACTCTTGGGTAACAAACCTTCTGCCAGTGGGGACTCGTGTCTGAGCTTATTTGTTTTAAACACAAGTGAAAAATGTCACAGTGTCACAGTGTCACAGCTCAGATCAGTGCTAATATGCACTGCAGATGGTTGTTGGTGTGTCATAGTATTTAATTGGACAGCAATTAAACACCACAGGAGATGTAAGTCAGCAGTCACACAAGTGAATATGCCTTTCTCCTTGAACACTTGTGACCAACACACTTGACCATAGGAAGGAAGGCACATAGCAAAAGGAGATTATAGATGACACAGCTGTGCTATCACTGGTTTAGACTCCTCCAATGCTGCTGGATGTATTCCATTCTCTTCCCAAGTTGTTAGCACAAATATGAACAGCAACACAGAGTAAAAAAAGCTGCCTGATTAGTTATGAGTCTGACAAGTCCTTCATTTGTCTTTATTTCAGAGATATGTTGATGGAGGAATTTCTGACAACTTGCCACGGTATGAGCTGAAGAACACAATCACAGTGTCTCCGTTCTCAGGAGAGAGTGATATCTGTCCACGGGACAGTTCCACAAACATGCATGAGCTGAGAGTCACCAATACAAGCATCCAGTTCAACCTTCGCAACCTGTACCGCCTCTCAAAGGCCCTGTTCCCCCCAGAGCCGCAGGTGAGTTTCCTGGCAGCACCAGAACTTGGGTTCAGTATATAGGCACTGGCTATATTTCTGCACTTTAGCAGAAGATTCCAGACTGTTTTAGTTTTGTATCACTTGTTTGTCTGTTTTTTAACCTTGACATTATCAACCCAGTGACTTGGCAAACCTTTACTGTCTGCACAAGGTTCTATAGGTGGCTTGGTTTTCTTTTGCTACTGGAAGATCTGGAATTTAGGGTGGTAGCAGTTGCTTGGAAAGTATTCCCACGTCACTCTCTAGGGTAGCGTTTGCCAGGAGGTCAGGCTCACTCGTAAATAAGGATGTATCAACCATCAGAACCAATGAGCCCTTGAATGTTTTAAGGTCAGGATGGAGCTGCCAGCCTGCAGTCTCCTAAAAAGTACCAGTGGAGCAGGTGGCACTGCAAACTGCTTTGCATGCTTCTGAGCAAATGCAGCCTCAGATAGCTCTGACGTTTGGGCATAATAAGCATGCATTTGTGTGCTGAATTACTTGGGCAAATTTTTTTTCCTGCCACCTCTCTATACTTAGCTGTCTTTATCTGCAAATGCAGTGGCCCTTCCTGCTGGGAAGTATTCTGGGCTGCTTGTCAGAGTGACTCTCTGAAGGCTGACCACAGCAGCGTCAGGTCTAGATGGGGCAATGAGGTGGCTGCAACTCTAAACCCATACTTAGGTAGGATTCCAGGTGTCCCTTTCAATCTGAATTATCTTTTGATTCCCCTACCCAATGTATTCATGTTATACCTCCCATTCCTGCTCAAAGCCTGGGAAGAGCTGGCAAGGATGAGACTCATCCCTGGGAGACCTCAGGAGTCAGGAGAATTGGTCTCAAGCCAGCATTGAGCTGCGTGTTTGCTCTGCTCAGCCAGCCAATCTCCAGATGACTTGCTCTTGCTTTCCTCTGCCCACAGGTGCTGCGGGATATGTGCAAGCAGGGCTATCGGGATGCACTGCATTTCCTGAAGAAGAATGGTAAGGCGCTGGGTGTTGTAGGGTGCACTGACTTGCCTCTTTGTCAGGCTTGGTACCTTGACTTTGAGGATAGTCAGTGGTGCATATGAAAGGTGGAAGGGCAGAACTGAGCTGTACCTCAGATATCCGAATATGGAATTCCTATCAATAAGTCTATTTTAGCACTTCAGGAAGCACAGGTGGAGTCGACACCTTTCTAGTGCAACACAGAAGGACTGTAACCACTCTGACGCCAGCACAGTGGTTCTGGCACATCTGAGTGAAGCTACTCAGCATGTGCTCAGTGCCACACCAACGCAGTTGTTAGGCACCAGAGCCGTTTGGACCTCCTGCAAATATCCTGCTGCTTTATATGTGCAGCCAGGGTGTGTCTAATGTGGCACAGCGGTGCAGAGTGCAGGCATGCCCTCAGCAGCCCCTAGCGCCTGGCAGTTTGACACTAGTTTCACTCTTCTAGGTGCAAGCCCTGGACTTTCTTGCCTCCAACTCTTGAGTGTGTGTTTGATGCCACCTAGTGTCTATTTACAGCAGATCAAGCCCATTTGTTCTGTGATGTGTACTTTACTGGGATAAGAGTCGTCATGCAGCTGTGTTTGTTGATTAAGCTGCAGGAGGGAAATCTTGCCTGCAAGATTGGTGACTGGCATATTGTAGCAACAAAACACTGCCAAACAGCACCCTGTGGTACTAAAGGGGAAAAGTTAATATTTCTGATGGGGAAAGAGAGGATGATCTTAAAGCAGCAAGGTTTCTAACTCACTGTGGTAAGCATTACAATAGATGTAAGCTAAAGAGTCTGGGTGTGATGTTTGTCTGTGTGGGTTAGGGTGAAGTGAGGACTAACACTCTAGAAGCCAGGCAAAGCAGGGAAGCTAGTTTGTATCATCCTTATGGTATGACTTCTCTTCTCAGGTCTCCTTCATCGTCCAAGTCCTGCCCGTCCTCTCCTTGCCATAGAAGCTCCCCCAGGAGAGAAGAAAGAGGAAGAAACAGAAGCTGAGGACCAACTGGAGGACAATACTGCCCTTGCTGCTGTTGAAGAGCACATCTTTGAACATTTGCCTCCCAGACTGAACCAAGGTATGATCCAAGGGAAAGAGCCCCGGTAATCTTCACGGAAATCTTCTGGTCCACTTCAGAGGATTACTGGGATGTGTGGGTATTGCTTGCGGCTGGGCTGGGCCATCCCCAGGGATTGAACTGGCACCCACTGATGGTCAGATGGAGTTGGGGCCTCTTAGATAAAGCTGTGGCCTGCTCTATGGAGGCTGAATTGGGAGAGGTTGACTCATTTGACAGTGTTCTGCGTGGTAAGGAGAGGAGTGAATCTTGTTGCTCGCCCCTTTGGGAGTCTGATAAAGCTAAAAGCTGTTGTGCTCAGCTATGCTCAGATAGTTACTACCCTGAGCAAGACTTCCTTAAGAAGTGGAGAGGGGAGACCTCAGGCTGGGTATATTCTGAGGTATGGCAAGGAAAGGGATAGTCCCACTGTGGGGATTCAGCCATGTTCTCTTCTGTCTTCAGCTCTTCTGGAGGCTTGTGCTGAAAGAAGAAGTTTCTTGACTGGCATCACCAACATGCTGCCTATACGTGTGGCCACAGCAATGATGGTTCCCTATATGCTGCCTCTGGAGTCTGCAGTTTCCTTCACTGTCAGGTAGGCCTTCGCCTGGTCCCTCGCTGGTGTTCTCAGTGCAGTGAAGGGTTTGATGTAGCTGGTGGGGCACGAATGGATAGAGAGTAGGATCCTCTCTAATGCTGCAGTACCAGAGTTCCTGGGAAAAGAGTTCCCGGTGCTTAGGAGACCTATGACAAAAAAAAATCCAAACTTTTCCTACCTTCCTGTGTCATTTAGCTACAGTCAGTAGTTCCAGCTTGAAGGAAGATGGCTGTGTGCTGGAACTTGCCCTAGAAAATGGTGATAAATTTTGGAGCCTGGAGAGAAGAGAGACTGCTGAACTGAGAGTGTGGGGATGAAAGTAGGAACCACACAAGAGGTGGATCCCCTCTGGAGCGAGGGGTAGACTAGTCCCAGCCATCTCCAGCTCTGCACTTACATGGCTGGGAAGACAGGTCTGTCAGACTTGTTCTTAGTACAAAATACCCTATGAAAAGTGTCTGGAAGGAGATAATTTGTGATAGGTAGACTTAAAATATGGGAAGTGCAGATGCAAAATGGAAAGAATAAGTTCCTGGGCTTTTCTCAGCCTTCACAGATTCTCCCCCTTAATTCTGTGAATGGTACTGTAAATGTCTCTTAATGCATTTGTCACTAATGAGTAACTGTTGATAGGAGGCAAAACTGGCATTCTTTTAATCCTGTCCTTTGTGTGGCCCAACTAATGGTTGTCTTCTGTCTTCTCCCAGGTTGCTGGAATGGCTCCCAGATATCCCAGAGGATATTAGATGGATGAGGGAGCAGATGACTGAAATCTACAACTATCTTGTGAAGAAAGCCAAGAAGAAACTGGGCAGCCATCTTTCAGCCAGGTATGTCTGCTTTCCTCTGCAGCACTGGTCTGGAGGAGCCTCCATTTCCCTTTTCACCTTCTGACTTCTACAGACTTTATTCTACTGGAGCAGAGCAAGTAAGGCACAAATTGACCAGAAGGATTTACTGCCCAACCTAAATGCAAATCTGTTCCATGGTCTCTTGGCTTCCTTAACTGTTGGATAGACTTGGCACACAGTCTCCTTCCTTCTTCCCATTACAGGGCAGACCCTGTAATGAAGCTGTTACTGTAGCAATAGGGCAGAAGGTGTAGGTCTGATTAAAACAATATGCTAGCTTATTCCATGGTCTCTTTCCATGGTAGAAGGCAAAGGTGCTTGTCTGCATGGCATCTGCAGGCCCAGGGTCTCCTTGTATTCAAATGATATTTTCTGCATCAAGATCTAGGCCTGGTTTGGGTCGGGGGGGGGCACTAGGGTGGCCAAGAAACACCAGAGGGTTTCCAGATGAGACAGTGCTTTGGGTCTGTGTGTGTGCCTATGCTTCTGAACTGAACTCCCTGCAGTAGGCCATGGCTTGAGGCTGAGGCAAGGTTGCATTGCTGGGACGAGAATGGGAAACTGTGTGTTACAGTAGTAAACAGAGGGTCCCAGTTGTGATTTGGATCCTAGTACAAGGGGGTGATTCTTACCCACAAGAAATCATGGTCAGAATAATCAAGAGATGTGAGGGGGGAAAAAACAGGCACACACAGGGACTGATGTCTAAGATCACCTCACTACGAGAGAGACATCTCAATACGAGAGAGATCTCGAGGTGCTGGAGCGAGTGCAGAGGAGGGCAACGAGGCTCGGGAAGGGCCTGGAGAATAAATCCTGTGAGGAGCCTTGAAGGAGCTGGGAGTGTTCAGTGTGAGGAGGAGAAGGCCGAGGGGAGACCTCATCCCTCTCTACAGCTCCTTGAAAGGACATTGCAGAGAGGCTGGGGCTGGGCTCTGCTCACAGGGGATTAGTGACAGAACAAACGGGAACGGCTTTAAACTGCAACAGGGGAGGGTCAGGCTGGGCATAAGGCAAAAATGTTTCACCAAAAGAGTGGTCAGAGTGGAATAGGCTGCCCAGGGAGGGGGGGAGTCCCCATCCCTGGGTGTGTTTAAGGGTCGTTTGGATGAGCTGTGGGGGGATGTGGGGTAGGGGAGAACTTTGTAGAGTCAGGCTGAGGGTTGGACTTGATGATCCCAAGGGGCTTTTCCAACCTGAATGATTCTGTGACCAGACAGTCAGTGGTAGAACAAGGGAGCTCTATGGTTCTGGAGCTCTGGTCTGGTGACCGGCTCAAGCTTTCCCATGTACTGATTCTTTGCATACATTTGTCTTTCAGGCTCTACTATCACCTTGAGCTTGGAGGGCCCCAGAGCTTGCCGATTTCTTCCGCATCACCTTGTGGTGAAGCACTGCCTATGTGGATGAGAAGCAACCGTTCCCTGTCTGATGTCATGATGAAGTGGGAGGAGTACCAGCGCCAGCTCATGCTGGGCTTACTCTGCATCAACGTGGACATGCAGGCCTCCCTCTTCCCTCGGGAAGGGTTTCAGATCAAGCTTCCACCTCTAGACTGTGCCAAAGAGTGCCTGCCACTCTTCTGAGCCTGCTGCCATGAGGGGATGAGGGTGGGTGGGAAGGGGAGCAGATGTAGGGTGGGACCAGTCTCATCCCTCAGCAGGCTGCCCTGTGCTCCTGAATATGCTGCAAGGGGGATTTCCCCAGGATGGAGACTGGTGGAATTGACTGTAACCATTTCTTGCCCACTGGGCCAGGCAAGGGATCTCTGTGCTCAGACACACATGGGCTAATACCTTGCTCTAGGCTTGTGTTGAGGCCTGGGCACTGCCCATGACCAGGCTGATGCAAACTCAGCTGGGCTCTCCCAAATAATGCACTTTGAATTGCCGTTGGCTTTTTACCGCCAAATAATCAGGATGTAGATGACGCTCTCAAGTTCACACAGCTTTTAGCTTCCTTTGTTTTTTAGAGCATGAGTCTTGTTTTTCCTTAAATCCTGACATCCCTTAACTCTTTGTGTTGAAGTAGCCTCTTGCCAAACCAATTTTTCTCATGGCTTTCAAATCTTCTCTTGATTTTCTTTGCTGAAGCCTCATCCTTCCCTCTGTCCCTTAACTGCATCCCCACTGGAAGCCAGAGCTGGCCCTGCTTAGACTGCACTGGAACTGCAGAAATGTAGAAAAGTTACATGTTTACCCTGATTTATGTTGTCCTGGTCTCTCCCTTTTTGATTTTTGTCCTCCCAGAACTGCTGCAGCTTGAACTTTTGAGTGTTAAGTAAGGCACTGAGTTTATTTTGAAGAAGTAATTTAGGTAGAATTTTTTTTTCCAGGGAAACATTGAATTTGAGGCCCCATTGCTGTCACTGTGAATGGAATTAGTGTGGGGTTGCCCTGGAAAAGTCAGCCTGACTATCTTGGGATCAGCTTAGCAGCTGAAGCAATGTGAAGTGCTTGTAGGAAGGTGAGATTGTGCAGGGCATGTTATTTTTGTGTGTCTTGTGATGGAGTGTGGAAATGGTTGCCTCTGACAGGGGTCAGGCTTTGCTCCTTAAGGGACCGTACAACTGAAGGAAATTCCAAGTGGGTGATACAGAAGGCATCTCCTGCCAGACTGGGGCTTGGCTCTGTTGCTTGAAGAGTTTGGACGTTGAAGCTTTGGAGTGAGAAGGTTTTAGGCTTGTAGCTATACCAGCCTCACCGCTTGCCTGTCTTATGTCATGGCTCACAAGTACAGCTCTCAGCTGGCAGTAGCAGGAGCATGAGAAGTGGAAGTGAAGTTAGGAGTGTTGGTGCAGATGCAGCATGTTTGGATGAGAGGCTACTTTTGCCTCATCCCTTAAAACTCCAGAGCTAATGGCTCTGTAGCAGGGCAGGACTGTGCCTTGTAAGTTACTGCCTTCTTGGTGCTGGTCTGGTTGTGACTTGCAGTGCAGAAGCAAAAACTCTGTTCTTCACAGGGTGAGACATGGCTTCCTGTGGGGATTGCATGTACTTCAGCTTAAGTTCTTGCACTATGACACTAAACCAGCTCCTGGTATCTTTTTCTGTAGCATGTCTAGCTGCATGAGGCGTCTTCTACCTCTCCTAGCACAAACAATATTCAGCTGGCCAAAGCAAACATACGCTGTCTTTGCAGGGGAGCAGGGCAGGGTATCTGAATCTGATACATAGCCTATACATGGAATAGTGATTTATAATAGACTCTCTTTTGCACCTTTGATATAGAAAGGGAAAATAACCCCAGAAGGGTTATTATTACTAATAGCTGGAGGAAGTAGTGAATCTGTTTGAGCACATCTGCATGAGCAGTCTGAGTGAGGTGGTGGGTGCTGTTTCCTACCAGCACAACTGTGCACTGGGTATGGGTTTTGGTGTTTGTGGTGGAGACTGTGATAAGTATCAGGACTTTTCTGCAGTGGCCATTGCAAGTAAGGAGGCAACAGACCGGGCAGCTGTGGTGCTAACCAACTGTCTGGGAGATGCCAGTGCAAATACAAGCTTGGGACTCAATGTCACCCCACTGCCCTTTCTGGATGTAACCTACCTATGTAACACAAGGGCCTGCATAGCTTATGAAGCGGGCCTGCACTTATACAGTCAGATTTAGTCTTAAGCTTCACGTAGTTTAGGCAATTAGGAAACAGGGAAGTCGCTACAGGAAGAGAAAAAAATGGGAGGATTCTGAAACGAGAATAGGAATATTGGATGATAAAACAAGTCAATCTTGTGATTGTCTAAAGCCTGTAGAAGCAGCTTACTGCTAGATGGATATAACTCTAATCAAAGTGAACCAGCCACAAGCTACTGTCAGTTAGTGGGAGGAGGGTGAATTTGATGAAAATTGGAATTGAGAAAAGGGGTTTATTTTGTGGTTTGGTGGGGGATTTCTTCCAGTGCTTTGGGCTCCCTCCTTTAGGGGAATGGCACAGGCACAGCTGCTTAGTTTGCCAAATGCATGTCTCTCGTCCCTGACGCACACAAGCAATTGGAAAGAACATACAGATATTTAGTGGCAAGAGATGAAGGCATTTCATCCAGAAGCAAATCATCTGTGAGGGGCAAAGCTGGATAAAGAAAATCTTGTGCTTAGAAGCTGCTGCCCTTTTGACTCTGCCTGTTTGTGTTAATATATGGGTGGAGAAAATGATGCAACTATTATTATTTTTTTTTTTAGCCCTTCTTCCTGGACTGGTAAAACTACTGAGTGATTATGTAAACCACTAAACTATGAAACAAAATTCTCTTGGCAACAGAGTGTACTAAGAAATTGCAGCTTGGCAGCCTTATCCCCCTGGATCTCCTCTGTTCTCCTCCTTTTGCATCAGAACTGACTGGGCTGGTGCCACTGTCTTCCAGTGCTGGGATCCAGAAGGCTTGCTGGTTCTGGTCCGTGCATTTCAAGAGGCTAACTGCTGTGCCTGGTAAAAGGGCCTGACTTTCATTCTGTGTTTCACCTCCTCTGTCGTTTAGGTGTTTATGTTAACCCCTCAAAGGGGAGCTTCTGTACACTTCAAACTGTAACCACAAACCAGAGCCTGGCTTTAAATATAAAGGTCTAACTCTTCAGGGAGGAAACTCCTGTTTTCCCTATGCTAATTTGCAGGGTGGGAACGGATACTGGGAAGGCACCACTCCGTGTTAACTCTTTCTTCACCTGTCTTTATTCCCCAAGTGATGCAATGGCTGTTGGGTGATAGCTTGTTGGCTTTATAGATTTAAGCTCTGATAAAGAAACTGCAGATCTGTCAAAAATACCTCAAACTACCCTCCTCTTCTTTAAGAGAAGTTTCACACATTTGCTTGAAATTCTTGCTGCTCATTCATCACAGATTGCAAAGGATGAAGAAAGCAGGGAAGATCATCTTGCCTGCTGATGCAGAGAAAGGTCTTTGGCTGCTTTTGAAGAACAGGTTTTTGTTATGCAGTGCTGCCTTTTCTAGATCAGACCCCACTTTAAAATCCCTGAAAACCTCGTGATAGGATCTGGATTGGATATGGAGAGGTTTGTTGCAATGGTGCTAACTGGAATTCTTCAAGCCTTTGTTTTACATGTACCTCATGGCATGCGTTATCTCCTAGGCAGCAGTCACTGATTAACCTACACTTCTCAAGTTCTTAGGAACAAGGTCTGCAGTAGTCAGTCCCTCCTTCAGCAAAATGTGTGTCTGGGCAGCCCAGTGGGTAGTTGCCAGAGCCTGGTGGTTGAGAGTTCAGGCTCCTGGACCTCTCTTCATCTTCCAGACCATGTCCAACTTTCCTTACAGCATTCACTTGAACTCTGGAGGAGTCCCAACCCTTGCTGTTTCCACTCTTTCCCATAAAGCATTTGTGCATTCAGGAATCCACTCTTTTTTTTCTTCTTCTTCTTCCTGTGATACTACTTGCTGCTTTTAAGGCTAATAGTGAACTTATTGTGCATCTAACCAGCCCCTAACCTGTACAACACTGTAGAGTTGTTTTATGTTGTGTACAACAGTCCATATCTATGGCATGCTCTGTAAGCCACAGTTTGTGTGTGCTATGTTGGGTTTGGTTTGCTGCCTGCCCTACTGCCAATACTGTTGCAAGCTGATTTTCAACAAGTAGGAGAAAATAATTCCCTTCTGACCACTATCTATAGGACCTAGGAATTGTTTTCTCATGACTTCTTTGAGGGCTCTGTACCTGCAAAACTCAGACCAGAGAATAAAAGAGAATCTGCTGTCCGCCAGCACTGGGGTGTCCCTAGTACTGCTGGTATATTCCCCAGTGTTTTAATCCATTTTTAAAAACTAATCTAGTAATTCATGCATTCCTCTGAGAAGAGCCTTCACTTTTGCTTCCGTTTCTGCTAAACATACGCTAGAGGTGGTGGGTGGCAGGGCTGAGCCTTGCTGGAGTCAGAGGGCCTTGTCAACAGTTTTCTCAAGTTTTCATCTTCCCCTTAAATCAGGGAGACAATGGACCACCTCACCTGGCTGCTACGTCAGCCAGCTCGTTTGTGCCAAACAATACTCTGTGCCTTTACAGTGGGCCCTGGCCTGTGTGTCCCTGCGTCTCTGCCTCTCCCCATGCAACAGTACTCGCTCTGCTCTCCTGTCCCTCCTTCCCTGTGCCTACCGGTGGGACAGGGCTCTGCTTCCAACCTGCAGGCAGCTCTGCTAGCACAATCTCTAACTGCATCCACATCAGCCCTCTTGCACAGAGAGGGGAAACCTCTAGTTCCAAACAAAGACTTAGAAATGTAACTTTGAAATAAATACCTCTTTCTTCTGGGTTTTTTTCTCTGAAAACAGCACCTAAAGCAGCTCTTTGAGCTAAATGTGTCTGGGGCTCCGCTGCTGTCACTGAGTTGGAGAAGACCCTTAAGCACACAACGCATGTAGAGATCCTGTGGAAATTACTGATGTCAGAGCAGCTACTAGACCAGCAATAGCATATACAAGTCATGTATTTACACGGCAATGTCACTAAGTAGTGTTCACATCACTTTAAAAGTTCAGTATTAAATTGTTTATGCTTTTTTCCTCTTGTTTCTTTTTTCCTAATGTTTTGCTGAAGAAAAGGTAACTATTTATTTTGGCAGAAATATACCTTCTAATAAAAACTTTCTCAATATATTTACCTGGCTGTGGTAGGTTGCTTGCCTTGCCCTTTAAAGGTTTATTAAATATTTTTTTGAATGCACTGTATGATGTGGGTTTGTTTTGCTGGGCCCTATCCTGTTTAAAATCCTGTCAGGGTAAACATACATCAGGATGGGATGAATGGGGGGCACTGCTGTAGAGGTGAAAAATGGTGCATTCTGGCCCAAGTCAAGATGCCCTAAATGATACTAGCCTCTGTTTTGCTGGACCTTCTGAACAGATCCTGGTTTCCAGGAAGCATTGAGAAAGCACCATCTTCTGGGAACTGCAGGTGCTTGGTACTTGTGAAAGGGTTAATAAGTTATCCACGAATTTGAAACGTCTCAAAATCAGGGGCATCTTTTGTGGAAATTGAACGCTGTCTCTTCCACCTCCCTTCATCAGCCGGTGAGGCAGGGGGAAGGCGGCCAGAGCCGTGCCTGGGGCAACCCCCGGCACCGGGGGGCTGGGGGGGGCATCGCTGCTGGGGTGCTGCAGGGCCGGGGGAATCGCACTGCCCCGGTTCCTTACTGCAGCTCTCTGAGAGGGGCTGCAGGGCTTGGGCTCTATTTTTTCTTTTTTCCAGTCTTTTAACAGCAGTGAACTGTAGAAAGCTACTCCGCTCGGTGCTCTCCCAGGACAGGCAGAAGCGCTGTAATCAATGTTGCAGCATGCAGCTGATCCAGCGAGCAGCTTTGTCACCTCTAATGACAGCAAAAACCAAGCCCCCGGCTCGGTGCCGCGGATCCCCGGAGTTGATGCCTCAGGGGCGATGCC
>NW_020799102.1:9010248-9015664 GCF_003259725.1 Athene cunicularia | reverse complement strand
GAAGGGCCCCGCCGGCGCCTTCGCCCTCGCCTCGTCGGCACCCCCCGGTCCCTCCCCTGCGGCTGGGGGGGTCAGTGGGCTGCGGGGGGGCACTCACCCGCCCAGAGCAACATACCTGCTCGCTCCCGGCTGTCGGCGGTCCTTGGCCGGCGAAGGACGGGCATGGAGGATCCACGTTCCCGTGCCAGGCCGCCTGCTCTCCCACCTGCCGCTCCTGAGGGGTGCATCCTGGGGAGCACCCCCGGGTGGGGTCCATCCACCATCTCCCCTCCTCTGGGGCTCCGAAGTCTGCAGGCTCCTTCGCCATGAGGGCCAGAGGCTTGGTCTTGCGTGCTGGATCTGAATGGAGATCTTTTTATTTTCTCTGTTTTTAGCATCGTTCTTTCTTGCCACGATCCAGGTGCAGATGACGCTGCACAGTAAAGATGCTGCAGGTCCCTATGGCAGCTACGTTAGTGCTGCTTCTCCTCTTCAGAAGGAAAAAATACCAGAGATTTCCCTCTCCTAAGAGTGCAGTGTCTTTCTCTTTAACATCCTGTGTGCATGGGATGCACTCGGGTAAACTTGTGTTGAACTTCAGGTCCTTCCTGCAGGACTTCCTGAAAACAACCAAGGGGAAAAGAGGCCAGCGATCGCCAGCCTCCCACTCTGAGATGGCTCTGCTCAGGAATGTCCTGAGGAGGCACGACAGTCCAAACACAGCTTGCTTACTTAGACGTGACCCGTTGAGTCCTTGCTTATTCTGATAGAGATGATGGCTGTTGTACATCGTGGGGCTCTCAGAAAACCAGTAACTCCTGCCTTGCCTTACCCAGGTTCACAGGCAGTGCATCATATTTTTTGTGTTCTAGAGCTGTATTTATTTCTGAGGATCATGTAAGCGGGTATATACAGATGCATATATATATATACATCTCCCGAGTGCTACGGAAGGCTTTTGTAGATTAAGCAGATAAACAGTGTAGTCTGTCCTTTCACTGGGCAATTCAGGTGGTCTGGAGGAGGTTCTGAGAAACTGCAACGGGCTGGAGTGGAAGAATCCTCTCTTTACCAGAGCATCCTGCTGCAGAGACTGATATGAGGCCTGAGGCATGAAATTTCAGAGTGTTTCATAAGATGGTATGAAATCTCTCCAAAGCTACCTTGCTGCGCAAAGTGTTCTAATTCTCCAAAGCATCACTCTTCTCTTGGTCTCTCTGCTGTGGCAAGCTATGCTGGATAGTATAAACTCTTCGATCAGAAAGGCTGCTTGGCTTTTCTGTCACCACCGAATAGGAAAATTTCTCCCCCCACCCCGATTTGATGCATCTAATGAATTAAGACCTTACCATTTACTGATCTGGAGATGGTATTGCAGAGGGGGACTCCATGCAGGGCTGTCTGCAGCAGGACACAGGCAGTGCTGGGGGTCTGTGGCTTTGCCAGGCAGCCTCGGAGAATAAACTAATGGGATGAGGACAGTCAGTGGTGACATAATGATCTGGGCACAGCTCCATGCACAACGTTCTTCAGGGTCAGAGAGCTTTGCAGATATTGATCCCTATGTACAATCAACTAGGATTGGTTTCTATAAATAATTTCCATGTTACTCGCTGTCTAAATCTTTTTGATTTGATAAGGCTGTTCTGGGGACCAGATCCTCCTACCTCTCCTTGCCTGCTTGCAGGAACTCATCTCGTATTTAAAGACAGTGGCAGGAACCTTCAGCTGTAGCAAATGTGTTGTCTTCCACTGAGCACAGCAGCATCTTCCCTGTTCCTGCCAGAGGTCTTTGCTTGCTGTCCATATAAAGTCTGAGGTGGAAATACTTGGTTTACCTTGAACGTCTGATCCGTTTTGTTGTTGCGACAAAAGAGCAGAATTGTAACAGTTAGTAAAGCTTTCTGTCCTTTGTCACTGTGTATCCTTTGAGGTATTGATAGCCCAGAGGCTTGAAAGGGCACTGTTACTGATGCTCTGATTACCCCTCTTAATATTTCACTAGCAGTGTTCACTTTTCTCCATCCTGCTTCCTAAAGCTTTAATTTTCTGGCTAACATGGAGAAGGATTTCCCTATGCATGGACCTAATTTTGCTAAGCAAACCTGACCTCTGCAGCTGTGCAAGGAGCATTGGGGTGGATCCACTAAGTATTCCCTGTGTGCTTGTGCTGTGGCAAGGAGCACCATGTGCTCTCCTCAGGCCATATGTTCAAAAGGTTTGCCAGCCTGAAGCTTTAAAAACTCTCAGCCAGACATTAAGAAAAAAAAATGCCATGGGATGACATAAGTGTTTTTTTTGAAAATTATGTTCTTAATTTGCTTTCTCACGCTGATTTCTGATTGTCTTGGAGATTTCTGCATGTTTGTATAAGCTGCCAGGAATGCCTGAGTCTCAGTAGTTCACTTAACTGCAGGACTTCAGTGGAATAACAAATATTGTGAGCTTTGGGAGCAAATGGTGCCAAACCTCATGTTAACAGCTGTTGTGGGTTGTACATAGGTTGTGGTACTGTGAACTTTAAAATGAAGCCTAGTTGGCTTTCATTTGAGTAGGGGTAGCATGACTGGGAAGCCCTTTTTTCTGTTAACCATGTGTTGCAGAGCACTACAGCAGGAACTAATCCTGTCTTGTGCTCTTAGAGACTGTGACTTTAATCACAAGTTTGTTTTGGAGGACATGGGGTATGGTACAATGCTCTGTAAGGGCACAGTGCTCTCATCTGGTTGGCATAACTGGAAGAAAATCTGTCAAGTAATAAGATTGAGAGCAAAGAGGCTTGTAATATCCCTGCTTTCTATCTAGTGAAGTGTGTGATTGCAGTTAATTTAGCAGATATGTCATCTGAAGGAGGAGCTCTTGTCCCTGCTTCTGTAGGTTTAATCTCTGTGCTGGTATCACTTTTCTGCACCAGTTAATGGACCCATTTATGCAGAAGGGACCGCCTGGTTCAGAGGGATGTTTGAGGATGACATACACCTGAAGGCCTCTCAGGAAAAGTTTGTGTTGTTCTGAGGATGGCAGGAGACCTCTAAAAATGTGACTGGGAGCCGTGAACCTCCTGACATGAGCACTGTGGTAGGCCTGCGCTGTCTGGGCAGGGGGCTGGCCCGAGCTTGTGACCCTGGTAAGATCCTGGCAGATGCAAAGATGTTGGTGTTCACGGCAGATGATGGATTGAGGCAACCTGCATTTCTGAAGAGGAGACGAGAGTATGAATAAGGGGAGAGCTCTTAAGACATCTTCTGCAGCGTTTTGAAAGAATTAGCTTTTTAGCATGTGTGCTGGATGAGGGCTAAAGCAATGCAGTGAAGGCTCCAGTTGTTGTAGCTGCACAATCAAGGTAACAGTGTCTGGCTGTTCATTTGCTTCCTATCTCAAGCTCTTCAAAAGAATAACAAGCAGGATATCTACAGTCCGTTGGAGGAGTAGCACTGGTAGCTGTGTGGTGTTAAAAATACAATTGTGGAATGCCTAAATATGTCATTTAGGCTATGGCAAGCAAACCTTTCGCGAAAAATCCAGCTATGTCTGGGCATAGCTAGGTGAGTCCAGCCTCTGGAAAAGGCAGGTTAGAAGCAGACCACAGGCTAGCTGTGAGCCTTTGGCTGGGCGTAGCAGGAGCCTGGGAGAGGTGCAGGTGTGGAGAGGCAGATCTAATGCGTAATACAGGAAGACTTGGTGGCCCTCACTGTTAAATTATCTGGATACCCCTCCATCTCATTCAGCAAAACCTCTCTGAGTAATAGTAGTGCTTTTACCTGTCTCAGTTTCCCCTCTGTAAAATGAAGAGGAGGAAACTGAGCTCATCTCCAGCCTGGGAATTTGAGCTGTAGGGGACCTGTAGGTTGTCAGCATGATGGATGTTGAAGTCTTCTCTCTGGATAAATGTTCTGACTCCCTGTAAAATAAAACTGACTGATTTAACTATTAGCAAGGACTGGCGTGGCTACACTGTGTCTAGGGAAGGTGAGCTGTATGCCCATACTAGCAGCTGAGGTGAAGGTGAGATGAGATGTGTAAATACTGCCGAGCCTTATTTTCCCCATAACTCTTGGTTGTGGACTAAATGCTGAGTTGTTTGTGGGGCAGGCCAGCAGAGCCATCCTGCTCTGGTGTGAACCGCTGCAGGCTGATCTCCTGGCATTTGCCCAGCTCCCCTCCTCGCAGGTGCAGAGCTACTGAGCTTTGCCCAAGAAGAAAGACTAGCGTCATCATCTTAGATAAGATAAAGTGTGACCAAATCCTTGTTACCCTTGGCAGGTGTGGCTAGATGCCGGCTGGCATTTGTGCAGCTCGGAGGAATAGCCAGGCATTGCAGCTGTGGGGAGGGCTGCAAAGCCTCTTTAAAACGTGGAGACTTGATGCCGGAGCCTGAAAGAGAGGGTGAGTGCACCTCAAGGGATGGTGACAGCAAAGCCCTGAGGGGTGTGAGTGAAGGCACAGCCACCCAGTAACCCTGGGGGCAGAGGACTTCTGCCGTGTGTTTCTGTGTCCTGCTGCAGACTCTGGGGTCGATGTTGCTTCACGAGCAGCTGCACCAGCTCGGTGCCCTCTGAGCAGGGCTGTGCGGCTGCTCTGGGGTGTAGCAGGGCTGAGCACCTCTTCGCAGCAGCTCTGCCAGAGCCTCTCTCTTCACCTGTCAGGTTTTTGAAATTCAAAGGTGTCTGTTGTCCTGAACTGTGCCCTTCTGTCTGAAAGCGTGGGACCCAGGAGAAGAATTCAGATTTATTGGAGGGAAAAAGGACACATCAGCAGAAATGCTGCTATGGAGACTCCTTCCACAGCCTGAGGAGCAGCAGAAGCACCAGGACACAAGGTTCTTCCTCAATGCTCAGGAATGCTGCCACACTTGGTGTCCTGCAGAGAAAATTCAGGCTAAAAGGATGCATATCTCAGTCCTGTGCTGGTAGAGAGCAAGACACTCCAGTATCCTTCAAGTACTTCAATTTTGTTGAGTAAGTGGATAAAAGGTTCTAACAGATACACAAAGCTTCAAATGCAAAATTGTGGGGTTTGTGGAGTTGCCTGCCTAATCCCAAATGGCAGAGTTGGTGAAGAGTTGTCCCCATCACTGTCTTCTTTAAGAATCCAGGAGCCTCAGATAAAACTGTGTGGGGCAGCTGCACATCAAACAGAAGGAAGCAATTCTCCGCAAACCATTAAAGAGTGGGACACAGGATACTGAGGATGTCAGAGCTGTCCATGGGCTGCAGACATGGCTGGGTTTTTTTATTACACAAAATGTCTGGTTTATGAATATTTTCTGAGCCACAAAGCCAAAAAAGTATACTAGAAAAGTATCATTACACATTTATGCTGGGAAGACAAGGGTATCTGGAGACACAGTGCTGGTTCAGCCTGGCGGTTCCTCAGCCCAAATAGAGGCTGCTTTTTCATCAGCAGGAATCACTCTCCAAGCACACAGTCCTCCGCC
>NW_020799102.1:8964603-9010198 GCF_003259725.1 Athene cunicularia | reverse complement strand
CCCAGATGTACATGTTTCTTCCATTGCACGCTTTGCTCCTGTGCTTCAGAGCTGCATTCCCTCTTCCTCACCCTCACTGTCTCTTAAAGCAGTTTGTGAGATCTCTGCTCTACCCTTTCTTCCTCCCAGACACATAGCCAGAAGAGTAATCCCCTGCTCTGGCACAGATGCACAAACCCCTTTGATTTAATGTGTTTCCTATGGCACAGAAAAGAGTCTTTTGCTTCCCATGCAAATCTGGTTGCTCAGTCGAAGCTGCTAAATGCAAATGGACCACTTGTAGCTGTTCCTCTAGGAAGAGTGGTGTGGGCTTTATGTAAAGCATGAAGATAAGACCTCGGGAGCTCAGAGAGTAGAGCAGTACACAGATTTGTGCTGGAGAGAGCTCAGCACGGCTGGAGTTCATTCACAACCTGTTTCTAGACTTGAGAGATGGGATATTAGGCAGGGGGGATATTTCAAGTTGTATCAAAGAAATGAGCATTTCTAGAAATGGATTAACATTTACTAGTTAGGGGTGTGAGGAGGTTGGTCAGTTATTCTCTCCCATCTCTCCTTACCACCATCCAAGTGCAGAGTCGGTGCTGACTGCAGTTTGGTGACTCAACACATTCTGACGCCTGGATCCTTTTCCTTTATTCAGGCTGGGCAAATAATGTTCAGTCTGTAATCATGCTTGAGAGCTCTCACTATTGCCCTAGATATGGGGAGCTGTAATGATGCTTAGATTGGCTTAATCCAATTCGATCTGAAAATCCACATCTTTGAATAATAAATGTTGCATGTGTGGGGGTGGTATTCAAGTGTCTTTATTTAATCAAAAACCTTTTTGGCTTTGGTGGATGAAGCCTTTTTCTTTTCAATGTGTACCACTAAACACCCAGGATGTGCAGTATGGTTGAATTAGCATTACTATGGGAACCGTAACTTTTTGTATTTCCTGACCTTTATCCATGTAATGCTAAGGATTCATTAACGTAGCTCCAAAATGCTATTTATTTCTGTGTGTTTGATAAGCTTTTTTGTTCTGGTCAGTATTAAGAGAAGCTTTATAAAGGACCCCAGGAGGAGATTAGAGGTGAGACAGGCTGCGAGGTGCAGAAAAGTTTGCTCCCTTATTTGTGCTGTTCTAGCAGCATCCCAGCTGAGACCATGGTTCAGTGTTAAGCATCACCTCTGCAGCAACCATAAACAAAATGGTGAGTAAACTCTCTTGCTCAGAGACTTGGTATGGGTTTTGGGGGCTTTTTGCCTCAGGTACACTGCCTGCCCCAAAGGATGTGTGGTCCTGCGGCTGAGGCAAAGCTGAGTCTGTGAGGAGTGGAGAAGTGGTCGTCCTGGTCTGAGAGGAGCAGAGCTGCTCTCCAGCAGCACAGAGCCCTCCCAGATGGCTCAGGGAGCTCACTGGCCCTGTTAAACCTGTATTAAGGAACAAACATGATGGGTTATAGTAGTCTTCATGTCCATTTTTTAGTCTGGGTTTTGAAATAACTTGTCTTAAAGGCGGGTCCTTCCCTGTGTATTTTACCTTTGCTTTCTGCAGATCCTATGGTTGCTCGCTGCTGGGGAGATGGGGCTGTTTGCAGCTCCTCTCTTTGCAGGTTGATGAGGTCTCTGCTGTTCAGACACCAGCTGGAGTCTTCTCGCTGGGAATCGGTGGAAGAGTGGTTTTTGCTCTCTGTAGAGCCTGGGCTTGCCTGCTCATGACTTGTATGGCAAAGCTTGTTTGCTGGGCAAATATTATCCTTGAGGGCTGACACAAAGAGGCATTTGGGGCAGGGGTGAGCAAAGGGGGCAAAACCATACCAGGTGATGAAGAGCCAGCCCGCCAGGATCTCAACATGCTCTCTTTTTTCTTTGTCCCCTTCCAAGAAGTCCTCAGGCTTAACTAGTGGGAGCTGACACAGCTGAGGGCAACTTCATGCTGCCTGGACGTCCTGGAGCTGCCCCTGAGTGACAAATTCCCCCTCAGTATCTCCAGCTGTCAGCAGGCAGGGGTGGCTTGGCTTCATTTCGGTGGTGCTGTGGGATCAAGGGACGCTTTGGTCAGTGGCAGGATAGAGTGTAGCATCTCTGGCTGCTTTAGTGAGAAATTCCTGGGGTGTGCAACCCACCCCCAGGGTGTGTTTTACCTTGCTTTAGAAAGATGCTCCTTGCACTGTTACCTTACGCTTTGCCTTTCTCTTTTCCTAAGCTCTTTGTGCTTCTCTGTAAAATAGGTTGCCAGCTCTGTGAAAGTGGAATCAAACTCGAGGCAGGATTCACAGGGGTAGTTTGCCCTGTTGAAATTGGATGGGAGGTAGGCAGTGAGCTACCTACAAGCCCAACTAGGGTTTCTCAGGGAAGGTAAGTAAGTTCAGCATGAGACAAGGGATCATCTGCTTGCTTACCACTTCTTCCCCTCTTGCCTAAGGAAGCTCCAAAACAAGCCCTTCTTAACAGCTGTGTGCAAGGCAGGATTACAAGGAATTTACCTTGGGAGATTAATGGCAGGTTTTCTTGTGCAGCTTTTTGAAGATGGCTACTAGCCTCTGCTGGAAAGGGGATGAGATGCGTAGGGATCATTGCAGACCACACCTCCTAGCCTGGACCTGCTCTGATACTCTGTTTACAGTGGCAGGGATCATTCTCCGCTAGCTTTTGCTGTGGAATATACTGCTGGTTCCAGGGAAGGGGAGCGATACTGTCCTGCCACTCGAGGTATTTGGGGACACCTGCAGAGAGGGAAAATGAGGTTGTGCAATGGGGTGGAGGGGAGGGAAGAAACTCTGTCTCATTTGGACAATAAATTATTTGAGGAGGAAGTCTGAAGGAGTTTGCTGTGTCTCAGCAGAGTTTCTCCCTAGGAACTTTCTGTTCCGACTTCCTGCTTTTGCCTTAAAGCAGCACAGCAGAACTCACTGAGTGCAGTGGCATTGTATATTACCGCAGACAACGGTTCTTATTCCTCTGATGGAGGAAGGAAAATTTATTCATTGGTTTTCAAGAGCCTGGAGGTGCTTAATTAACAGATGGTTAATGCTTCGGTTTGGATCACCCAATGTTTTTGAACTGAAGAAACTTGCTCTCTGTTCTGATGTGATTCTGCAGGTTTCCTAACTATTTCTAGTGACTTATTGATTTGGGAAACTGTCGATTTAGAGTAATAGCTGCAGTGGTTACATTTTCAAAAGTAAAGGGGAAAAAGTACATGCTTAGAATATGTGGGATTTTGATGTTTTCTTATGAAACAGATGTCCTGAGCTGTTTAGATTAAAACTAAGGATTTTCTGCTGCATACTTTGTGAAGACTTAGAAATTTTTCTTTAAAAATATTTGTCAGGAAATTTTCCACTATCTCTCATAAGCACACCTACTCCCCCTGCCCCTCCTTTTCTGTAATCCTAAATCAGTGTTGCTGCTTATCAATCCTACATCAATTCTGACTCAGTGACAGCTTTTGTCAAAGAGGGGAATATTTCTGCCCGCTCCGAGTAATTTCACCTTTCCTAGGACAGTTGTAAAAGTTGAACAAAAGCACCTCTCAGATAGCATCTGCTTCCGAGTTTGCTTGCTTTCATTGCTCCCTGCACTAAGCTGTGCCTGGTATGCAGGGAACACGTGCCCTTCAGTTGCACGTATCCCTCTTTCTGGAGGAGCAGTTCAGGGCTTGTGCTGCTCAAAACATTCTTTAGTTTTCTGTCTTGTAGAAATCCGAGGCTTTTAGTATTTTGTTGTGTTTGTGCCCCCCAAATGAGAAAGGGAGAGGATCTTTCTGATACCTTGTACGAGATCCTGGAATTCTTGGACATTCGGAGCAATCCTCTTTCCTTTGAGAGAGGGAGTGAGAGTGTTGACTTCCTGGATCTGAGACTTCCCCTGTGGTCCCCTCAATGGTTAGACAGCCAAGAGGTGTCTTTGCTCAGGGCATGGATTTCATCCGTTTCCAGTGCACAGATTACACTGGCATTTCAGGAAAAGTGTTTTGCATAGCACAGCCAACACGTCCTTAGCTCACAGGAAGGGATGAATTTTCACCTTTATCACCACTGTTATCAGGGTAGATCCTTAGCTGAGAGGTAACCAAGTGCCCTGCACCTGTGCATGTGGCCATTTTCATCTCTTTGAGGCAGAGAATGGGTTAACCATCTTCTTAGAAATTGGCTTCACCCAGCTGCCTCAGCTCTGTTTGTTGTTTTAATAGCATTTGCAGAAAGGTCAAACTGTCCATGGGTCCCATATATCGCTCCTGGGCAAAACCAATACAGCACCAGCCATGGAGAAGCTTCTGCAGGGAGTCGTGGTGCCTAGAAATCCTGTCCATATTCATTCCTACTTGTTAATCTTTACAAACCGATTTTGTCCTTTGCAGATTCAGAATAGCAAATTAAACCTTCTCCCCCTGGTTCTGTTGCTAACATGCAGGCCAGAAAAGATCATGGGGGTGAGATCCGTGTGTCCAGTTTTCAAGGTACTGGAGCTGAATTTCCTGGGGTGAGGTAAAGATGCTGGAAGTTCATGCACCACCCCCCCCCTGCAGCTGTAGCCCTCTAAATAAGGAGGTTTCAAGTGCTGCAAAGAACTTGCTGGCTCAGCTGGAGAAGAAATCACTGTCTATCGCATGTATTCAGCAAGCAGTGTGAGTGGGTGCTTTACCAAAAAGAAGTTTCTCCTTTGAAAGGGGATTGGGTGGTCTCATGTTCTGGCTTGATATTTTATCTGTGTGTGTGTGTGGTGGGGGAGCTATTTGAGGACAACGTAAGACTATGATTTTTTTGTTTGTATGAGGCTGATTGCAAGATCAAGGATCTTACTCAACAAAGATAAGGTTCTTGCTCACTTCTGTGATCTTAGACTTGTGGTACTCTATGTGAGGTAGGATTGTCCCAGGACTTTGAGCCTTTGCCCAAAGAGGGCCCTGAAGCAGGTGAGGAAAACTTGCAGCTGGACAGGAGGGGCTTGAGTTCAGGACATGGGTGGCTGTTGGGAAATTTAAGAAGTGACAGAACAAGATTGGGAACCAACTAGAGGCAGCAGTCAACACCTTGCTCGTTCAGCATCCCAAGGTTGGGTGGCAGAAAAATCATCCTCTGTGAAGGTAACAGCAGTTGTCTCTCTTACAACAGAGGTGAGAACTAGTAAAAAGGTGCCTAGAGAGGGTGACAGACTTGAACAGTGATTCTGCTGGATGAGTGTGCATAGGCAACAGCAGCCCAGGAGAGTTTCTGCTGAGGTCAGACAAGGTGTGAGGCTGCCATAGGGAGATTCAGCTTCTTGATGGAAAGAAAAATCTTTGTTCTGGTGTTACATAGACAGGTAGAATCTGAGGACTCAAAGGGAGGTCTGAGTTGAGTTTGGCACCCAAGTTATGGGTCTGGTGGCAGTGATAGTTGTGGGGAGAAGCCTGACCTTTGGCTGTTGAAGTACCAAGTCCAGTTCGTAGGACTGTCCTTGGTGCAAATGCACCAAATGCTGTGGCCTTTTGGCGGAGGACTGTGTGCTTGGAGAGTGATTCCTGCTGATGAAAAAGCAGCCTCTATTTGGGCTGAGGAACCGCCAGGCTGAACCAGCACTGTGTCTCCAGATACCCTTGTCTTCCCAGCATAAATGTGTAATGATACTTTTCTAGTATACTTTTTTGGCTTTGTGGCTCAGAAAATATTCATAAACCAGACATTTTGTGTAATAAAAAAACCCAGCCATGTCTGCAGCCCATGGACAGCTCTGACATCCTCAGTATCCTGTGTCCCACTCTTTAATGGTTTGCGGAGAATTGCTTCCTTCTGTTTGATGTGCAGCTGCCCCACACAGTTTTATCTGAGGCTCCTGGATTCTTAAAGAAGACAGTGATGGGGACAACTCTTCACCAACTCTGCCATTTGGGATTAGGCAGGCAACTCCACAAACCCCACAATTTTGCATTTGAAGCTTTGTGTATCTGTTAGAACCTTTTATCCACTTACTCAACAAAATTGAAGTACTTGAAGGATACTGGAGTGTCTTGCTCTCTACCAGCACAGGACTGAGATATGCATCCTTTTAGCCTGAATTTTCTCTGCAGGACACCAAGTGTGGCAGCATTCCTGAGCATTGAGGAAGAACCTTGTGTCCTGGTGCTTCTGCTGTTCCTCAGGCTGTGGAAGGAGTCTCCATAGCAGCATTTCTGCTGATGTGTCCTTGCAGAGCTGCTGCAGCCAAGGTGGTGCTCGTCACGTGTTGAGTTTTCCTTGGTCGCATCTTTGCTGTTCAGCAACTAGAGGCAGGAGCCCATCAGGAGTATGGTGTGCTGACTTCGGGTTGTTGTCTTTGCTACAACCTGCTCTGCACACAAGTGCTAAAGGGGCAGGTAAGGCAGGAGGAAATCGTCAGCAACATTCAGTTAAACAAGCTGAGGAGCTGCCCTGGATTTATGTAATTTCTTGTAAAGACTAAAGAGAGCTTTAAATGCCAGCTTAGGTCTGGAGTTTGTCTTCCTTGTGGGGCATTCCTGCCCGCTGCACCAGCCCTTGGAAAAGAGACCAGGGATCTCCTTTGCCTGGGCTCCCAGTGCTCAGCTTTTACTTTGAATCAAAAGTGATCCAGCACATTTGACATCAAGTGCCAAGTCCTCTGCCTTCTCTCCTCCTTTTCCCACATCTGGGCTGGCAAAGAAAGTTTGCCTCCTACCTACCTGCCTGGCCTGTAGGTATCACCAGCAGAGCACTTTGCAGTCAACATGCTTGGTGTTACGCAGGCGTAATCTACCTACTGATTGCTGAGCTCAAAGCAGCATCTGCCTCCAACTTTACCACACTGTTAGTGTTCAGCTAATGTGAATAAAGGCTGTATTATCTCTTCACAGCTAAAATATCCTGTCTTTCACAATTATGTCCTTGAGCTAATTGTTTCTGTCCTCTAACAACCACATATTTGTGGTAGAACATTAACAGCAGTGGCATCAGTGGGAAACTTGATACTGCTCAGAGCCTTTTCTACTTGACTAAGTGAATGATGTTTACTCACGGTTGGCTAACCATGTCCTTTGTGGATGTGCAGCATGATCTCCAGCCTATGAAAATACAATGAATTATTCTTCTTGAAGCCGAAGGGTACAATATTGCTGGATTTTCCATTCCTCTGTCGCTGTGGTATATAAGATGAATCCTTATGTTGCATTGTATGAGATGTTGCAATATTCTGTTCTTTTAAAAAAAAAGTTGCAGGAAACCTGTAAGTCTTTATGAAGTGAAGGAATTTTAAAAAGTTCATTGTTTTAAAACTAGCTGTTGCTATTTGTCATGTCTTATTGCAGGCATACTCATTATTTTCTGAAAAATCAGCTGCGTGCTAGTTATGGTGACAGATCCAAGACCATTAGCTGTTTATGGAAAAAATGTGGTTTGGATTTTGTTTTTAATTGCTGAGAATTAACTCTTGGCCCAAATATTGTTAGAGGAAAAACTGATGCTTTCTCTCTCCACTCCCCAAGCAAAACAACCCAACGAAGCCAAACCACCGATTAGTAGGAGCAGTTCCAGTGCAAACACGCGCCCTCGGTGTTCGCGGTGCCAATGCCGTGACACTGCGCCAGCGTGAGAGAGCTCCAGAGTGTCACTGGCTTGTGGTGGGCATGGCTGGGGAGAGGCCTGTGGGCATGATGAAGCGTTTGTAGCAATTTCTGGGGGAAAGAATATTGTTTTGGTATGGTGTGGTTACCGATCTGTGTTGGAGCCTTATTATATTGATGGTTCCTGGCATGTGTTGGTGCTTTCTGTTGTGCTGTTGAATCGGGAAGCGTCAGTGAGTGCAGTTTTAAAAAGCTTATTTGTTCACCTCTTGAAATAAAACAAGAGAAGTTACCAATCTCAAGTTGCTTGCAGATAGGAGCATAGAGTGTACATCAAGCACATTTCTCTGTGGCAAGTTTTTTTAGCAAAGATCAAGAAGTTGGTATGATAAGTCATAAAGAAGGGTTCCTCTGATGAGCTTGCGTGAGGGAAAATTGCAGCAGAGCACATTTTTTTAGGTGCTGTTCAGAATGAGCTCCGTGCTGTGTTTCTGGGATATACCTCTGTATCGTTCTGGCATATCTCCTGATGAAGTCATCCATCGATATTGCAGCATGGGTTAGCTCAGGGCTATCAAGCTGGGCTAATCTCCTGCTGAGTAAACAACACAAAGGTTCCTGGATTCGTTCCTGTTTCCTTAAAGGGATACAATCAAGTGCAAGCAATTAAAAGAGAGAGTGAAGTGCAGCTCTAGATATTACACCTGGTTTCAGGCTTTCTGCCCAGGGTGTGTATGGGTTTCTTACGTTTTTTTAAAGAAAAAAAGCCTCACAAAACAATTGATGTTTTTCTAATTTTTCAGTGTATTTCTTTTCCTGTCATTCCCTTTGGGAAGGGAGAACCCAACAACCACCCAAACAAATTCCAAACAAAGGAAGCAAATTTCCTAGAGAAGGGAAAGAGCAAAATTAATTTTGAACAAAGCACACTGAGAAATAGCTCTTTCCTTTCTGCTCTCCTCCCAGCCTTTTCAGGCATGGTGGCAGAGCCTTTTAAAAAAATTTCCATCAAATGGGTGCCCAGTGCGTTTGAGCAGCTTTTGGAAATTCAGCCTGTGTGGGAGCCAGTCTGATATGGGGGTGAGTGTCATTCCCTGGCAAGATCTTGGCTCTACCTTCACCTGGTCAGATTTGTATGGCTGTAATTTTGTCAGTGAATTTAGAATATGTGCTTTTTGTACGCAACTAGGTTAATAATTTTAAATATGTGTATTTGATACTGAATCTCATAGTACTATAAAATCTGGTATGTGTAGATGTGACTGTCCTACAACAAACACTTTTTGTAGTAATTATTTGCCTTCAAAACATTGGGAAGGAAAAGGAGGTAGAACAAACAAAGCAAGTGACATATGTTTGATATAAAATGGCATAAGGGCCTGTGAAGCTTTTATTGCCCTTTTAAAATGTACACGTTACTCAGTGGCTCCTGAGTGATGTTCTCATTCCATGAGCAAGCAATGAATGCTTTGTACTACTGCATCTTGGCGTGCTTTTGCTGTAATTTTGTTATTTGCTGAAGCAACAGGTTTCTGCTGCTGGGATCCCTTACCCCAGCCCTTCATCTCCTTCTCTTTATGTAATGTCTTCTCATGCATGGGATCAAACCTGTCTCATCCAGTGTATGCATCGAGAGCATGATCAACGCACACCTAAACACCCTGTGCCATCCTTCCTTTAAAGTTGTAAGACTTTTTCTGCACCAGGAGAAGAAAGGAAAGGAGGTGTGTTCTTCTGATCTGTTTAAATAAACGGCTTAAATATTTAGCTTTAGTATGGGAGTGGCTTTGTTCTTTCTGAGGCAAAGAGAGGGGAAGATGTCTTTTGAGAAATTGCCCAGCAAGTCTGAGCACTTTACTTCATGGTACACCTTGGACACCTACCATGTACCTACAATGATTCTTTCTTTAATATTCCCTTCTACCACCATGTCACCAAAAATTCAGTGGTACAGGAAAGTGAAAACTTTCCCTTATACCTCTACAGGACACAAACACCGGACTTGCTCTGTAATCCTGGGTAAACCACTTAGCCTGTTGTGCTTAGTTTTTTCCTCCTTCATTAACTGTTGATTCATTGTCTTGCACTGGGGCAGGACTGCTAGGAATGCTGTGGATTCAGTGCGTGTACAGTGCCCTGTGGTGACTGAGGTCAGCTAAGGACCAGCTGTGGAAAATCTGGCTGTGCTCCCCACTTTCCTTTCCTCTTTGTCACCAGGCTGTGGAAAGAAAAAAAACCACCCCAAAGTTGTCAAGTGCACATGGTAGTCACGGTCACATAGATAAGGGCTTGGCTGTTGATACCATTTTAGCCATGACTTTACCTCTTTAATACTGCTTACTGCTACAAGAAGTTTTCCAAGACAATAAATCAGAAACCATGACCCTGTAACACTGCCTTGAAAGTAGTATCTCCCTTTACCAGGAAAAGAACCTTGGGTCTGTTCTTCTGTTTGTTGAAATTTGCAATTTCTTAAAGTTCTGTGTTGAAGTTTTTCATTCTTCAGCTTTGAGGCTTTGAAACTATTTTGATGCTTGAGTTTCACATGTAATTATCAGTCTCCAGGAACTGAGTCTTAAAATAAAGTGCCAGCTGTCACAAGCATCAGAACAAAATTGGAAGAGCTGACAATCTATTAGCATAGGCAGGTGACGTGATTTACCCAGGGCCATATGGCAAGCGGAGTCTGGATTAAAATTCAGGTCTTATGATTTCCCCAAAGAATGCCATGCCCATGGGATCCAGCTGGCCCAGCTTTGCACAGGACAAACTTCAGTTTATGCCTCAGGTGGTTAATATGCGTGTGTAAGACTGGTCTGAGTTATCTCTGTGCAGAAATAAAAGACCTGATGTTAGCTGTCTTCACTGGCAGTCGAATTTCCTGTTCTGTGCTGTGTCTGAGAAGATCTATGTTTGCTTTCCAGGCTCTGGGGCAGTTGTCTTGCAGGAGCAGGTAGCAGGTGAATTTTTGCTTGCTGGGCCCCAGCATACTCTGTGGCGGGAGATACCTGGTCTAATCCACAGGTCCTGAAGACTGGCTTTCTCTTGAGCTCTGTATCAGGTTATTCAGATGTTGGACACTACCTGAATCTGGACTGTGCAATATCAGAGCTTGCCTTGAGCACAGGCAGCCAAACCTCTGGGTGGTGGGGGAGAGAGAACATTATGCACCAAGGCTTGCCAAGGTGATTGGAGTCTGTGGTGCCTCCGTGTCGCTGGCACTTCCATCTTTCTGGTAGATCTCCCAGGCACTGGGAGAGGAGTTTTTAGTCTCGTGACGGTTCCCAGGTGTGAAGGTGGCAAGAAACACTTGTTTGAGCTGTAGCTGGGACTCCATCTCTTGTGGAGTGGGTGCTGGTCAAACTACGTACCCAGAAAACTGGAATAGTCCCGTGAAGCTTTGTCAGCACCCACTGATTGCAGTAGGCACCCCATTTCTATCAGCACATTCATGTGAACAGTGAGTGTTTTCATCTGGATTCAAAGGGAGTCTGGACAAGTGTCTTGGAAGACGAGGGAGGAACCACATGGCTCAGGAATTGCCCCAGACTGACAGTGGCTGGAAGCTCACAGACCTATTCAGGGACGCTTTCTCTGTGCTTGCCCTGCTGTTACTCCTCCCTCACCAGCCATTTACAGCCACCATTGAGGGCAAAATGCTGGGCTAGGTGTACTCTGCTGTGTCCCATTGCAGATGTTCTTATGATGGAAATCAACAGCCCAAGATACAGAGATTGTCCTGACTCCAGGCTAGGTGTGGAAATAACAGGTGCTGACTCATTGACTACCTTGTAATGCCAGAAGACACCTGGAAAAATTAATCCTGTCTCCTGACAGGTTTTGGTAACAGCCCCTGGCTTTGCTGCTGGAGGTGGCTTGGCTACATCTCACTGGGGAAGCCTGACAGGTTTGCCTGACCTAAAGCATTAACTGCCCATCCCTATCTTCTCTGTGTCCTCCACTTGTGTCAGTGATCTTTCTGCACCCAAGTGAGCTCTGCTGGCTTCACTTTTGGGTACCTGTCCACAGTTTTTAGTTCTCTAGTGACCTCAGCCTCTTTCAAAGTTGTCCTTCAGTGATGTTTTGCATCTTGCTGATGAAGCTGCTTCCCCAGTAGTTTGTGGTGATGAGCTGTAACTGGGGAAGTTATGGCAGCGCTTGTTAGCCTGAGATCTGCTTTGTGCCTCATGTCCATTTATACCATGCAATGCCCTTACAAACAGGGATGGGGCCAAGCCTCTCAGTCCTCTGGGAGAGAAGTCCACCGAAGTTGCAGTGTGTTTTGCTTACTGGGACTCGCTCTTATTTGCTGCTTTGTTCCTCTACAAGTGCTGTCTCATCATGAAAGAGCCACATCTGGCTTGAAGCCACTTGAAGCAGCTTGAACAAGAGACTGTGCTCTGAACACTGAATTAATGGGCTTAGTCTTTTACATGTGAGTGAAATCCTTTCAGATTCTTGTCCATGTCAGGCTCCCAGCTCTTCTAATTAAGAGACTTTTAGCTCAGCCAAGGTTTGGGAGCTACAGTACAGCTGGGCTTTTGATAAAATGAGGAAATGGTAGAGGTAGGGACGTAATGGGTCCAATTTCAGCTTGAAAATATGTCTCAAGAGAGAGAACAGAACATCCTCCTTGTACAACCTTTTTGCTGCAGCAAACGTCATCTGCATGGACTGATCCCGTTTTTGAAACAGAGATGATGAAGCTGATAATAAGAAAGTAAGATCTTACTTTATTTCTGGGGACTTCAGCATCTCTTAGGCACCTAGAGGGATGTTTCAGAAAACTTATTTCTAATTTACACATATTCTGTCTGTTTTCTACAGTCCTGTCATGGCTCTTGCTTTGAACTCCTGTTTCGTTTCCTCCCCTCCTCTCACTGTATAGTACAGGGTGCTACTTGTGCTGAGACTGTGGCTTCATGGAAGGAATGGGTTTTGCAAAAAGCTTCAGCAAGGTGGCCTGTAGCAGCCAATAATTCATCAGTGTGGCTATGTGATTCCTCACTATAATCACCTGTAAAATTTATGCAACGTAAGATATTTGGGTCTTTTTCCTTTCAAGGCCAGCTTTGCAACTTTTACTTGAATGTGAAAAGTAAGCTGGGGTTCTTTCCAGTTTCTTTACTACTACCATGTACTACTACTACTACTACATGATTGTCCAGCTAATGGATAGAATCGAGCATTGGTTTCCAAATTTTGCAGCGTTGGCTCCATAACACATGTACAAAAAAAGCTTGGTAGGAGGGTTTATTTGAAAAAGAGCAAGAGAGAAAGACACTTCTTGCTTTTCATGCTTTTTTCCCTCCTTTCCTCTGCCATATTCCCCAAAGCTTGGGTCCAGCTCTGTGTCCATTGCTTGCCAGGGATGTCTGCTTGACTAGAAACATATAATAGTACCCATTTATAGGTAGTCTTATGAAGAGTTTCTAATAAATATCCTTTCAAGTGACACTAAATGGTGATGCCCTGAGAAAACACTGATTTGAAAGGGGGAGTGAAGCGTTCTGCTTGTTCTTTGAAGCAGAACCACCCTCTGGCTCGCAAACCAGCAGTAATAAATGGAGTCAGATAGCATGGTACATAATTGCCTTCTGCTTTTATGTCAGCTTCATATAGTTGTTGCATGTGACATTTTTCCTGGCCATCATGCTCTTTATCCTCCCATTGTACTAAGAGTGCAAACAGAATTAACTTGTTTGTTATCACAGCATCTGTATGCGGCTTTTAATTTCTTGGAGATTAAAAAAAAACCCACAACAACCCTCAAGCCCTTTTTGTCTAGCACTGTTTAAATCTGCTATCAGCCTGCTTGCACAGCTCACTTCTGCCCTGCAATGCAGAACACAGATCTGCAGAAGAAGTCTAAAGCAATCAGTGCGACAAGGCTTAAAAAATGTGGTGGTGTTGCTGAAGAAAAGCTGTCCGGAGGGTGCTACGTGGCATCAGTAAGTCACAAGTTGGGTTGGGGTAGGGATGTGTTGTACACATATTTACAATCACAGTGCTGTGCTTAAAGGGTTGCTGTCTTTCCTAGCTTTTTTGGTTTTGGTACTTGTAACTAATGGGAATTATTTTCTTTGGCCTCTGAAATGTCTCCATAGTCATGTGGTTTCCTTCCTATAAAGGTGAACATTTCAGATTAAAATTCTGTTTGGCAGCTTATGAGCTCTCAAAACAGAGGCTGGAAGGCAAGGAGGGTAGGAGTACCCAGCTTATTAAATTTTTCCCAGTGTAGGAATTGTCTGACTTTTCTTTGTGCTGTAGTAACATGAAAGGAGACGGAGTTACTGTTTGGGAAGCATTAACAAGAAAATGTCAGAGGTGAAAGGCCAGCCAGGGGACCTGGGCAGGAGAGGGCTGGGAGAGACATTCCTTCTTCTCTTTCCTCGGTTGCTTGCACGGATCTTCCTGTCTGCCTTCATCCCGCTCTGGGTTCTTGCAGTTGTGATGCGGGTTTGCTGTTCAGAGATGGCACAGAAAAGCAACAGAAGGAGGAAAAGCATGTGTTACTACCAGAGGAACCAAGACCAGAGAGAAGCATCCTGGCCAGGGCATCCAGGGAGTTGTGTGGGAGCTGGGAGCTGGCCCTGCTCATGGAGTTTGAGCCCCCTGTCTCAGCTAATGTGGGGCTCTCACCATGCTCCCATGCAGATTTACCTGTGTGCTTTAATATCCCCTTCCCATCATCTCATCTCTGCTAAAACCTTTGTGTGGGTCCTGGCTTTCACCAGCAGAGAACTCTGATTGCCCCGTGGGTCTGAGCCAGAGGAGGAGAGATGGCGAAAGTGCAGGGTCTGGAGCACATCACAGCGTGGAGGGTTAGGGCAGTGTGGTAGGCTTGGTCACACTCACGTGTGTGCAGTGTGTGCCTGTGTGTGCTGTGTACCTCTGAGACAAACTCCCTCCCACCCCTCCCTGCGGTAACACAGCACAGAATCGTGGAGTAGTTTGGGTTGGAAGGGCCCTTTAAAGGTCATCCAGTCCAGGTGCAGATACTGGATATTGTTCTTTCAAACCAACAAGGCATGTGAGTGGATGGTGTGTAGGGTGGGAGGGTCATGTTTGACTGGGGTTTCTCTGTTTCCTGTCTGGCAGCTCTTCCATTTGCCCCTGCCGTGGGGGAGAAGACTTTGAGAAGATGGAGAACCAGAGGGGAGTGCTCTTGGGATATGTCCACTGGGAAGGAGAAGATGATGGGGATGAGGAGGATGGGGTGGCTCCTGGTGCTTCTCCTCCCAGCCAAATGGGCAAACTGGAAGGTGTGCAGGTGGAGATGCTCGAGAAAGCAAGGGAGCTCTTCCAGCTGTGTGACAAGGACAAGAAGGGTTTTATCACGAAGGTGGACATGCAGGTGAGGGAAATAAATCCTTCCCCTTTCCTGGAAGACATGGGTGGCGGAAGCGGGGAGAATGTATCATGTCTTTACTTTTGGCAAGTGTGGGTGTGCACATGGGCTCTGTCTCATTCAGATTTTTGGGAGCCAAACTCTGCCACAGCCAGCTGATAGGAACTGAAAATCCCAGGAGGGCCTTGGACCTCCAGGGAGTTCCTGGGACAAGTGGGACTGCAATTCCAAATCTTTAAGGAATGAAAAAATTTGCAACAGTTCCCACAAACATTAAGCATGCAGTGGACGGCAAAGCTGGGGGAAAGAAATCTTTGGTTTAATTGAAAAAAACAAAATGACAACCCCCCAAAAAAACCCACACAGTCAACAATGAAAAAAAATCCACCAACCTCTTCACAAACATCTGTATAATTTTTTTGTCTCAATCATAGCTAAAGCCTGATCACAAAAATTCACTATAAGCCTGAACTATAACTTTGCCCTAGGATAATGTGGTTTGCTGCTTTCTGTTAAGAACAGTAGTTGTTAGCAGAATCTCTACAATCCTTTGTGAGTTTTGTTTTAACGGTTTATCAGAAAGGTTACATGTGGATTGTTTTTCTCGTGTCCCATCTCTCCCTCCATCTTTAATTAACACTTGGCAGGTCTATGCTCGTTTAATTATTGACTCACTTTGTTTGGGTTGTGTGATGCCTAATTTTGTATAGTTACATTAATAAATATTTATTAGGCTTTTATCTAAAGCTGTATGTTTAAAGCTGTGAGTAATGAGGTTTTAGCCTACACCTCTTGTTATCTGGAAGCTTCTTCAGGTGCCCCTTCTCACTAGGTGCTTTGCACATGTATTATGAAGGGAAATCTCTCTGCTCCTTGTCTGTGTTGTGGGAATAATAATACGGTCCCAACAGGCAGAAGATGACGGGAGAAGGCTATCTCTCTGTTATGGACTAACGTTTTGTTTATGATCTGCAAGATTTCCTGCAAGAGCTGGGAACTGAACCCAGACACCCACAGCTCTGTCCTCCCTCTCTGCCAGCGAGATGGAGTTGCACCTGATGTGCCCAGAGAGCTCTCGGGAGCAGCAGGGGTGCCAAGAGGCTGGCAGTGGTTCTGATGTGGGAGAGGAAGAGGGTTGAGCTCTCTCCAAACAAAATAATGCGAAGTGCCCTTTCTGAAGTCCTGATTGAACCATCCTGAACCATTACTGAATGGAAAGTGTCGCCATATCAGTGGGCCCAAACAGGTCTTTGTGTCATCACTCTGCTGTGCTGGCAGACTGTTGGCCAGGATGCAGTGTTGAAAGGGCGCACGGCTGCAGGTCAGAGCTGAGGATGGCAGGCACAGGAGCTAGTCCCAGGAAAGACGAGTCATGCCATAATTTTGTTCATTCTTTTGTTTTTGCAGCGGCTCCAGAGTGAACTGCCCCTAACCCCTGAGCAGCTGGAGACTGTTTTCGACAGCTTGGAGCAGAACAATAATGGATACCTGACACCTGTGGAGTTCAGCATGGGACTGGGTAAGGACTGCACAGAGGCAGGGGAAGGAAAAATCCCCTCTGTGATGTTTTATGTCGGTAAGAAAGAAAGTGCAGTGGTGCTGCTGAAGCTGTACCAGCTGTGCAAGGCAATGCCCTGTGCTTATGTGAGTATCGATGGAGGACATGTGTGGGGCCATACTGTTATCCCCTTTCCTGGGGCTTTGTGTTGCCTTTTTCCAAAGCTGTTTCCTGTCTACCATGGAAGAGCCAGCTTCTGAACATCTCCTGCTGGAGATGTTACATACTGCAGCCTGTATCTGTTCCACAGTGGTTCATCTGGACAAGGACCCTCCTTGGGTGTGGGAACAGAAATAAGCCCCTTGGCAACTGTCTCCAGCTGGCAGCAGTGCTGTTGAAGGATTTTACTCAGAGTCCTGTTAGTAGGCTAGCACACTGGCAAATGAGCTTTTGTTTTCCTCTTACTGTTGTCTTTTCCAAACACTAGGAGAATGCTCATTCTATACCAGAGCTGTCATCCAGTGGCACAAGCAGTGCAAGAGGTGTTAAGGAGGAGGAAAGGCCTTAGCACTAATAACCTTTGCTGTAGGAGTTTAATTGTCTTAGCTGGTTGTAAGCTCTCAGAAAATCTGCACCCTCCTTGGACATGTAGAGATATTAACTGGATCAGGACAAAGCAAGTGAACCAGGTGGTTTAGGATTTTCAGAAGTGGTTGAGGGGGCTCCTGGCCTGCAGTGTCCTGATTGCTCAGACTGTGGCTGCTCATGGTTTTCTCACAACTTAGAGAGGGGGGACTTTTTGGTGCTTCAGTTTGAAGGCCAGAAACAACCACCCCTGAAAGGAGAAGCTGTAAAGCTTTCCTTGGAATAAACAGGCCAGCCTGTTCAGGGAATGTGTTAACCCACTGTGTGCCTGCTGACTATGTCCCTTTCTGCCTTGTGCCCCTGCCTGTGGGGGTGAAGCCTTGTTGGCTGGTTCTGCTGCCTTTGCCAGAAACAAGAGTCACCTCGGGAGTGTGGGCTTTCCTGCCCAGCACTGTGTAGAAGGTGAACATGCACCATTTGGGCACCTTGGCACCTACAGTGCCCTCTTTGTTACGACTTGATTATTCCCAAATCTCATTGTTTGAGGCATTTGTCCCAGCCATAGACCATAGGGTACCTCCCTCAGTGCCCCTGCTGAGAGAGGCAGGTGAGATTTCGCTTTCTGCCAGCCACGAGTTATCAGGTGCCACCCTGTACTGGCAGCCTGGCTGTGTGGGACTTGCTCCAGTCTAGGCAAAACATTTAATTTCTGCATTTCTTTTCTTTATGGTCATTCTTGTGTCTGGCTTCATTGAAAACCTTTCCATACTTTGCCCCTAACTCAAGAGTTTTATCTGGCACATTGCTGTCTTCCTTCTGGAGTGTGCAGGAGGGAAATCAAGGGAAGTGATTCAAGGTGCAGTCAAGTCTGCTTCTTGGGAGGGCTCCTTACATGGCCTCTGAGAGGTTACAGAGTGCATCTGCACAACTGACAAAAGAACGTACATTTAAATTGTTCAATTTAAAGCAATCTGAAATCCTTCCAGGATGTCAAAACAATCTTCAGATCATTCTCTACCTCAATTTTCCTAGCTGTAAAAGAGACATAATGAGACATAATGAATCTTTCTTTAAAGCAGACATCCAAAGTGCCTAGTCTAAGCCCATCTCCTTAATTAACTGTCTGAGCCTCAGGCTTTAAACTGAGCAGGGCTTGTATCTCCACACTGCAAGTTTTTTTACAGCACATTTTAAGAGCAGGAGAGAAGTGGCTACATTCTGGACATATGGAGCTAGGAAGTGGTGGAGTTAAGTCTCTTGAGGTACACAAATAGTGGATATTTTTCCCCTTAGAGCAGCTTCATGTTCTCATCTGTGCTCTGAACATCCTTGGCTCCCGGCCTTGTAGTTGGGATGTAATTTCTGCTTTTTGAACAAAGCAGATATGTTTTGGAAAGGAAGAGTAGCTGCTGATGGAGGTCTGACCTCTGTATACAGGATGGGGGCCTGCATTCTGGATAGGATGGCTTGATTTGTTTCTTTGAAAAGAATTTGTTCCCAGCACCAGTATGTGTCACATGCCTTGCACAGCATGAAGTTCTCATGGCATTACTGTCTCAGCATGAAGCAGGATCCAGATAGCTGGAAGCTGGAAGTATGTGGGATGGGGCAGGAGGGGCTGCTCAGTGGTTAAGTTCTTTTTGTTCAGACGCTCTACGCAATCCCAGCAAGAGGCGGTCCTTGTCCCATAGCACTTGAATCAGAACAGATGTAGCACATGAGAAGGGAGGGGCAATGATCTCCTCCTCACTTTTTTTAAGCTGAGGAACTCAGGCATGGTGCTGTTCCGTGCGAGGCTTGCAGTCCCAGAAGGAGCTCGTGGGATCGTTGACAACTGAACCCACAGCGCTGGTCCCTGGGAGTGAAGTGACCTGATGCTGAGAACCCAAGGCCGAGGGAGTAGATCACCTTCATGAGCTGTGAGCAGAGCCCTTACAGCCTGTTGTCGGGCTGGGAGCCAGTTTCAGTCCCGGCACTGCAGACTGGACTGACCATCACTCAGGACATCAGAACAGAGGCTTTTCACTGACCAGGAGCTGTGTTCTAGACCAGCAGTGTGCAGTCAGGCTGCTGTTTAAATAACAGCTTATTAAGTGACATCCAATTTGACTTATTCTTATTCTCCTTCTTCCCTTCTCCTTCTACCAGGAAAATTACTAGGGATTGAATTGTGTCAAGGTGCTGGGAGAATGGATCACTCCAGACACGAGGAGACCTTTGAGTCAGGCTGGACAGATGACTTGGACCCGGCAGATGATGATGATGAAGAGAAACGATTCTGTTCCATGATGGAGCAGCTTGGAGCAGCCCAGATGTTTGAAGAGTAAGTAGGGGAGTCTCATGGCATTACTTCTGCCCTGTTTTGATCTTGCAATACCAAAGCTTCAAAGTACCAGCAAAGCCCAAAGATGTGAACTGATGCTTGGGCTTTCTGTACTGCTGTCTTGGGTTTTCATATGCTTGGTAACAAATGCAGTGAAGGCTGGGTTTTCTCATCAGTTATCAATTACTTTTAGTGCTGTAGTTTTTGTAAATATTTTCCCAAACTAGAGTTCATACCACAGCTGTAAAATGTAACAGTTGGTGGCACGAAAGCCCATCTGCATGCAGCAAATGAAAAGAAGCATGTGGGGGTTAGATGAGGTAAGGAGGATGAGTGTGCTGTCTGTTCCAAAATGGTGTGTGACTGTTCACATATGTTCAGACAATCTTAGTTCTAAGAGTCTCTGTGAAAGAGACTTTGAGTCCCAAGCTCAAGGAGCTGCTTGGGACTGGGCTGATCTTGAAGAGTGTGAAAGGCTAAACTGAGCAAGGGATGTTCACCTGAGCCTTGAAACTTTATATGAATGCCCTTGCATGTAGCCCCAGTAGAGTCTACTGGCCTTGGTGTCATACAGCCATTTTTTAGGGCCTTCCCAAGTGAAGCATTATGGTTATATATTGGTTCTTACTGATGCACATCTGCCGGGACTGGGGTGCCCAATTGCATCTTTTTTTCAGGCATTATAGTCCAACAGTGCTCCCTATTTGCAGCGAGCAGCCTGGTAGGGACAGGAGGTGGACAGCATTGGAGACAAAAGCTGAGAGTGAAGGAGTTTGCTGCTTTCAGAGCTGCATCTGTCATGAAACAGGTTTTTTTGTCTCATTTGCATTGTGATGCAACGCACCTGCGTGTTTCTTTTAATGCTAAACAACTTCTGTCCTGAAAAACTCTGGAAAGCTGTTATGCCTCAAATAATGAGGTGGCACTGAAAAGCCATGTTACTGTTCTGCTGTTTATAACTCTGCTTTGAGAAGCATCAAGTCCTAAAGTGGTATTATTTATTTTGACCACTTACTTGCAGTTTTATGCAGTGAGTTCAGTAGCTACTTCGTGTCATGCTTTTGTGCCAAGCCAGCTGTTGTAAAGAATAGAAAACAGAAGCTAATTGGGGTCAGAGCAGGAATCTGAACCATCTTCACTGTTTTTACTAGAAAGAAATGGGTTTGTTTATTTATGGGACTCTGTATGTTCTTTTATCTAAAACATGAAGTTTTGATGAAGTGCTAGCAACTTTTTCAACTTGGGACAGAAAAAGGAGGTTATCATGCAATGGTGGCAGGGGGAATCAAGAGCTTTTTAGTTGGTTTTTTTGCTTGTTTTTTCACAAGGGAGACAGATACGTAGACAAAGAAAAAACATCTATTTGGATAATGTCTATAGGTATAATTATATTTCAAGGCAGTTCCTCCAAAGTACTTCATGGATTAAAAAAAAAAATTAAAATAGTAATGAAAGGCTCTTCCCTAAAAAGAGGCATGAAGTGATGTCTGCAGGCTTATGACTCTTTGGGAAAGAGTAAGTTTATAAGTGCTCTGTTCCAGGGTGTGATGAATTCAATGCCAAAACAGTGTAATCACTGTTGCAGGTTCAGAAAAAAGAAGACTTTGGGTTTTCAGGGCTTCCTCCATTATTATCCTGATGTGACACCTGGGCAAATTTACTTTTTTTTTTTTGTGCCTCAGTTTCCAAACTTGTAAAATAACTAAATAAGAAGGACAGTAGCATCCACCAGTACAGCCCTGGTATGAGAAAAACACCTATGTGATGTGTGCTGAAATCCCTGGGCTATAGCAGTTTGCTGCTTGACTATAGCTCACAGCAAATTTGCTGAATGTTCATCTCTTTGAGGCTTGTTTTAGTCACCAAATGTGTTATTGCTGAATACTTGGAAAAATAATCATTCCAGGTTTGGTTCCTAGATGACTTTTCTTTTCCTCTTTCAGATTACTTCCTTTGTTTTAACCTTGCAGTAGATCTCATCCACATGCATACTCAGTCACTGTCCAACTTCCCTCTTAGCTGTGACGGTGCAATGGAGGTCGTCACAGGAGAAGGGCAGTTTGTCTGTCCCCAGTGCATGCTGGAGTTGAAATAACAGTCTGTAAGATGACACAGAAATTCATTTGCTTTCCTTCTCTCTTGTATGCTTGCTCCAGTCCACATGAGATTCGGGAGCTCTGGGCTCGGCTACGAAAGGAGCGTCCGGAGCTCTTATCCAATTTTGAAGAGTTTCTGTTGCGTGTTTCATCATACATAAGGGAGGTGAATCACGAGAAGGAGTCTATGGAACAGGCACTGAAGCGGTAAGGAGAACTTCATGGCCATTTGCTGTCAAGAATCAGCCAATACTTGGATGCTGCCTCAAATGCAAGGAGAGACTGCGTTGCAGGATGCAGAGATTTCTCTTGCTTTAATAAAATGACTCTTTATCTTGATCTGATCCCCATGGGTTTGTACTACATCGGTGTCCACTCACAACATTTGGTTGGGTTAAAATCCCATTCAGTGCCACGCAGCTGTTAGTGGGAATCTGCTTCCCTGCTTCTCTCCTGATTCCTTTCTGTATTCTTGTTCTCCCTCCTGACCTGTGTGCACCCTGCCTTTTGTAGGAAGGAGACAGACCATGACCGAGAAGTCAGGTGCCTTTATGAAGAAATGGAGCAACAGATCAAAGCAGAAAGGGAGAGGCTGATCTGCCAGGTACCTCATCTCTCTTGGCTGAAGTCAAGCTTTTTCTGGTCTGAAGCAGAGGTGGTGGCTCACCTGGCCACAGAACAGCTATTTCTGTGGTGGCTGCTGTATTCACAGCTGTGTATCTTTCCCTCTGCAGGAAGCACTGAGACATGACAGGAGTAACCTGCTCCAGAAGGAACTGCGCAGCAAAGAGCAGGAGCTGGAGAAAATCCTCTACCGCCAGAAGAAGGTAACAGGACCCAAATCCTTTCTAAAGAAGCACATCCCCTTCTACTGTCCTGCTAAGGCCTTTTCTGTCTGAGAATGGTTTTTGTCTGCTGAGGGTTGGTGCTAGCTAATCTGGTACTAGCTAGTCTAGTTCTCTCCTGTCTCTGAAGGTATTGAAGTGGTTTGCCAAGTGACTGATTTGTCTTCAACTGTAACGTCTTCCTGTGAATATTTTGTCTATGCATTTTCTTATCTGCTTGGTTTTCTCTTGGCCCAATCTTCCTATCAGCTGTGCAATAACTGTTTGACAAGAAAGACGGGGTAAACATTTGGAAGTTGGGAGTTTGGAGCCTTTTGCAGTGTGTAAGAAAGATGTGTATGGATGTACAAGAGTCAGATTTATCTAGTTTGTTTTCTGGCCACTCCAAAATAACCCAGAGTGAACAGTTCTGTGGCACTTAGAGCTGTACGTGCTGTATATTTACATTTCAGCACCTAATCACGTACTGATTAATCAGTCACCGAAAAGATCAAAGGAGAAACTTTTTGTTAGCTTTCTGCCCCTGGCATGAATGTTCATATGGGATGGTCTGTTCTGGATCTCTTTTTCCTTTTTGTCTGAAGAACTGAGACATGACCCCCACAGAAACAAGTCATGGGAGGTACCTGTAAGATGCTGGCGACTAGGGGTATCCAAGGCTGGATACCTAGCTGTGATGTGGGTGAAACAGCACTTCTCTGAAATCATCAGCTCTTTGTGCAGCAGCTGGAAAAGCCAGCAAAACCTCGGTCCTGTCAGGAAGGGTATTGAGGATAAGATAAAGGACATAATTTTCCTGCTGCCCACACCCTTGATGTGTATCAATTGGTGTGTGCAGTTCTGGTCTCCTCTGACTCCACTGTGTCCTCCTTGAGTATCAAGATACAGAGAACTAATATGATTAAGGAAATTAACATCTGCCTTAGGGAGAGAAACTAGGAAAGCTTAGACTTAATTTTGGAGAGGAGAAGACTGAGGGAAGATGTAAGTGAGCTTTACGGACTCGGGAATGTGGTGGATAGGGTCCACATAGAACTGTTATTCCCTGAATCCTGCAACAGCAGAGGTGAGGGACACCAGTGAGACCAGTATGAATTTGATTTACCCAGAGACTAGTGCTAGGGTTTTTTTGCCGCAGGAGGCAGGCAATATCAGCAGTTCAAAAATGGACTGGACGAACAAATGGACAACAGGATTGTAGATGTTTATTAAAAAGAGGTGTAGTCAGGGACATGGTCACTAACATCCCTAGGCCAGGGACCATAGTTGCTGGGGCTGGATGAGGGCAATGGACCACAGTTAGGTGTCCAGGCGTGCTCTTCCTGGGTAGCATCTCCTCTTGTACTGAGCTCCATGGACACTCAATCTTAATTGAATGGTCATTTCTGATGCTCTTAATTCTGGGGTTTGTACTGTTGTGCAGATAATCAGGTCCCCCTTGTGGTGTAAGGCCGGTATTGTGACTGTGCTGTTCTACGGTGTTGCTTCCAAGTACAGGCAACATAAACGGGAGAGTTGTGTGTGATAGAGATTTCTTAGGGAGGGGCCGGGGTGCTTTGATTAAAGCCTGTCTCTTGGTTTACTGAAAAATCCAAAGACTGGGAGGAGGTGTTGCTGTTTCTTAGTCTCAACTCCACTGCTCAGCAGACGTGGTCATGCTCAAATTTTCCCTGATATCCCAAGGACTTGAATTCTCCAGATAAAGCTGGGTGTGACTTGTGCTTGTAGCCTCAGTGGGGAGAGATGTGGGGCTCGTGTTTCAGGGAACCTAGGAGAGGTCAGCTCTGTTCACTCCAGCTCACGACTGTTGTATGTGTGTGCTGGCAGAGAGCAGGGTGGCAAGAAAGAAGCACTTGTGCCTCAGTGTGCTGCTTTACTTTCCATTTGAGAGGGGGAGAAGGTAGGCTGAGAGAAAAGACAAAAGCTGAAGGCAGAAATGTGGAGGCTGACTCTGCCACCTACTGCACTGGTCAGAACTGGTTCCTGGTGCTCCTCTCTGGTTGGAAGCATGAATTGTATGATTTTATTTGGGGGCTGTAAGTTCTCAGATGGGTACCACAATTTCTGCATAGCACCAGCTTCAGCAGAGGGCCCCAGTTAGCTGGTATGGCTGGCTAGATACTGAAGGGTCAGTGCGATCCTTCTTGCCGTGCCCTGCTTGTCATCTGAGCTGGGTGGGTTTGGCTGCTGGATCTGTCTTTGACCTTCCCCAGACTACACCAGCCATTTGTGAGGAATCACATCACTAGTTGGGTACATGACAGCAGGCGTTGAACTTCCCAAACCAGGCTTATTCGTTTTGCTGGGGTCTTGTGCTGCCTAGAGAGCAGATGTGCCCCAGTGGCATTAAAACAACATCTCTAGGCCGAGGTCCTGTCTGCAGCAGTAGTCAAGGCCACTTCCCAGACGTGATGTGAGATACCCCTATTACCTTGGTATGCCCCTCTTTCAGCTGCCACGGGCTTAGGAAGCTCCCAAACCAGAGGATGCATTTCAACAACTGTGCTTAATGTGTCCAGACAGACACACCCCTGCTTCCGCCCAAATTTTTCCAGTCCTCGTTTGACCCTCATTTGCACTTTGATTTCTACAAAGCCTGACAGCAGCGAGCTCCTCACACTGCCTGAAGCGCTTCCTCAGCTATGCCTGACTAATTGCATTGCTTGCCCCCCACTGCTGGCACGATGAGAAATAATTGCTTCCACTTCACCTTCTCAGTGACACGGGTGGTCTGGTAAACCCAAGTTGTGTTTACCTCCCTTCTGCCTCCTTGTTTACATCTGCTTTTTCAGCCTGTTTGTGATTATAGCACAAAACCCTTCCTCTCTGTGTTTAACCCCTCCTCTCCCACTGCAGCTGGAACATCAGCTACAGTCGCTGAACTCAGAGCAGCTGGAGACCCGCGTGCAGAACGAAAGGCTGCGGCACCTGAATGAAAACCTGCTGGAAGAGCTGGAGAAGAGCAAATGGGAGCTGGAGGCAGTGAAGGGGCAATTACAGAAGCTCCAGAAAGAGGCTCAGCTTGAGCAAGAGCAGAAGGACAGGTGGGAATGGGCAGGGAAGGGGGTGTCAGGGCAGGGACCCAGGCAGGGAAGGAAGGATGGGAAAGTAGTTTAAGAATAACGATCTCTAATTAGAAGCCTTCGGCTCATCAGAGGATTGTCTGTCTTGTCTGGAGGAAAAAAAGTAATGTCCCAGTGGTCTTACAGGCAGAAACAGGGAGCAATGTTGCTCCCTCCCAGCTGCCTTTAGTGGAAAATTAATATGTTCATTGATATTTGGCTAGAAAAGCAGTAAAAAATTCTGTAAAATATACAGATGTTCCTCAGCCTAAACGAGGCTTCTCCTCCATGTATTTTCCAGTTCACCATCACCTCTGTAAAGTTCCGACAGCCAACAGAAGTTCCTATCACTTGTGTTCCTGTTTCTGGGCTTAATCTAATCATACTTAGCTAAAACTCTGGAGTGTTTCAGACCCAGATGGCAGTGAGCATCCTTCTCATCTCTAGCAGCTGAGGAACGTGGAGCATGAAAGGAGAAAATGGGTTGCCTGCCCTGACGTTGGAGGAGGGCGAGAGAGCTGGGGTACAACCCAACCACCCCAGCTCCCGCGGCAGTGCTGCTGCCTCTCAACTCTCCTGGCGTAGGGCAGGCCCTTATCTCTGAGAATACCCTAAGTGTCCCTGAGAAAGGGATCTTTGTATTTCCTTTCCCATTAACTTATTTTCCCTTTTAAAATCCTCTTTACCCAGGGATGTATTTAGAGTCTCCAAGAACATGCAGAAAGAGAAACAAAGCCTCCTTCGGCAGCTGGAACTCCTCAGGTAAGAATGGGGCTGGGAGAAATGCTGAGCTCTTGTGCATGAAGGGGCTGTTTCAGCACTGGGCTTATTTTCGCTTAGAAATATGGGAGTGTATTCCAGCAGTGCTCAGACACTGCTTGTTTTTCTAGGTCCAGACACAGCTGCGCAATCTGGCCAGCTCTGGCAGAGTCCAGGTTGTGTTATTTCACCAAGTAATCCCTCCACTGGAGAAATTTAGTCTTTCCTGTTGGCTAAGGGCACCATATGGAGCCCATTGCCTGAGCTGGGATACGCAGAAATCTGAACCCTTCTGGCAATAAATAACATCTTTATCTGTGTCCCAAGCTCCTTTTCTGTTCTAGTTTTCAAATGTTGGTCTTTATTTTTGATGAGTGCTTCATTGTGTCTCTCCTGTGTCTTCCTTTGGAGCAGAGAGATGAACAAGAAACTTCGAGACGAGCGAGACGCTTTTGAAGCCAAGAAGCTGGTTAGTCTAAGAAAGAAAATCTTAATTCCCAACCACCCTCCTTTCATCTGCGGCTGTTGCTGTCACCACTCAGGGCACTGTCACTTCCACGGGGGACAATGACCTGAGCTCACAAGGCCTGATGTAGTGCTTAATACAGACTTTGCAGCACCTCTCTGCCCGTGCTGGAGACAAGCTCTGCTGGTTGCTGTGGCCAACTGCCCGGGTTTAACACAAGGCGCGTTAGCTTGTGACTGACACGCAGCCCCGCGCAGGGCTGCGGTGGCTCTGCTGCTCACACGGGGCTCTCTGTGCTGTGACAGGCACCGGGCATGTGCAAGGAGGGGAGTGGAGCGGGAGGTGTCCCTGGAGATGGGTGGTGAGGAAGAAGATGGATTCCCAGATGTGCTGCCGCCTGACTAGTGGTGGAGGGGCACGGGAAGGTTTTGGAGTTTCTCAGACCCCATGTGTCTGTAGCAGATGTTTTCAGATGTTCCTCTGGGGCAGGTCCCCCTTCCTGGGAGCTCTGCTGGGGTGGAGGGGCAGCAGTGAGCCTTGTGTCAGGGCTAGGGGAAAGCAGGGGGCCTCTGACCCTGGAACAGTCGACTCCATCTCTGGCCTTGCCCAGTCTCCAAGATAAGTACAAATACATGATCTAGTTTTAGTTCTTACTGTTTTTTCACTAAAAAGTCCGTGTTCCCAAATGTCACTGGCAAGGCTGCTTTGTGCTCTTCTTCGACCCATCCCTGCCACCAGATACCTTTGCCTGCACTGGCACCGTGCCCTACTTGAAGATCTGGCAGTAGCTGCCTTGCAGTGAGGACAGGCAGTGAGTGGCAGGCTGGGGTGTAAGGGAAGGAGACGCAGGGATCGTGCCCAGGCCGGGGATGAGATGCCCTGCTGGGGGAGAGGCTGGAGTTCTCCAAGTGGAGCAGCAGCTGTATAAAATACAGTAACTGTTTTGGATGGAGGTGAGGTCTGTGTGCGTGTGCCTTTGTGTGTGTGTTTCTGAAATCTGATTTGTTCCCCCTCCCCCCCCTCCACTTTTAAAGCTGCTGAGTATGTGTATGTGCACCAGAGCTTCCTGCTCCCTCTTGGAGAAGTAATAAACAGTCACTCTCTAGCAGAGTCCAGTGCAAGCGGGCAAAGAAAATGGTTTGTTCTGCTCTTTCCATGTATAATGTTTCATCAGCTCTTAGGACGCTATGGGTGGGGTGGGTGGCTCGTGGAGACCACGGCTCAGGTATGTACCTCTGTGTGCACAAAGCTCATCCGCTCCTCTAGTCTCCTCTCCTTTTCCCCCATTAGAACCTGCTCAGAGCTGCTCTGAAACACGACCACAAGTTGTGGGTGGACCTAAAAGAGAGTCATAGATAGTACAGAGGAGCTGCTTTCTCCTGGATCTCCCTGTGCTGGCAGCAGGGGGGGAACTCCTCCTGTCACCACCGCTCATCTGGTGTGGCTGTGTCGCGCTGGGCAGAGGAAGCCTGCACCGGAGTAAGGCTTTTTTCACTGTCAGCCAGGACATCTTGTTGGCCACTCTGGTTTCAGTCCAGAGGAGACCAGGGCCCTGAGGGATTGCAGAGATGCTGCTATCATCATACACCTGGAGATCTGCTGTCCAGCCTGTCCCACTGTAAGGGGAAGAGAAAATAGCAGTGCTTCCCTGCAGCAGCAAGAAGGAGAGTCCAGCCTCCAGAGAATGTCAGTGTTCTTACAGGCTGAAAAAAAACCCCAAGGCCTTAATACCCTCTGTTAGTGCTGGGAAGAGTTGTGTTGTTTCTGTGAAATGACATTGTGGTAACAGTGGTTCTTTCATAGCAAAGATTTTGAAGTGGTTGGAAGGAGGAGTCGGGCTGTACGCGGCTGATAGCAACCCAGCTTCTGCTCCTTTGCACTGCTCCGTACCCAGCCTAATACCTTGCTCTTCATAAGAGTTTTTGGCTTTGCCCGGGCGGGCAGACCCTGGCACCACAGCACTGTGGGGCACTGTTTTGCCCCGGTGGCTAGGTCACAGATAGCCGTGTGTGGCTATTTCTGCCTTTGTGCAAACCCATGCTGGGTGTTTTGAGATTCAGGGGTTGCGGGTTCAGTTTCACACCCATGACCCATCTGGCTGTGGAGTTATGTTTGCATGCTGTATGCTGACAGCAAATTTCATGTCTGCTCATCAAGAAGAGTGTTTTGGAACTCTGACTACACTGGAGATGTATTTCACTGATAAGCCAGAATTTTTCCTGTCCCACTGATAAACCAGAATCTTTCCCATCCAGAATGCTTGTAGGTGTGCTGTTGTCCTTGCCATCATGTGTTGTACAGCTGTGATGTCACGTCTGTCCTTTTACCATCCTGATGAAAAGCCACATGCTACACAAACCTGGCAGGCCAATAAAGCATGGTAGAATCAATGGCAGATCAGCCCCATTGTTTCTCCTTTCTTACCCAGGTATGTACTCCGCAGGCTGTTTGCTCTCCAGGCAGGGTGGTGCCATACCAGACTGCCTGGGAGTCCCTTTCCTCCACAGGTGACTTGAAGGCTGCGATTCAGCTCCAGTGGGCTATAATAAATATATTTTTTTTCTGGGTGTCTAGAGAGTGCCCTTCAGTGAACCTGCTCAAACCCTGACAGCTTCCTCCTCCATCCCCACTGCAGAACCACTGGTTGGCTGAAGCACAGCCTGATGCCAGTGTTGACTGAAGGGTTGCTATGCACTTGGGGGTCCTTTGCCTTGGAAGATATGTGCTCCACAGTTGTGACCCTCGCGATGCTGGTTTGTTTCTGTGGCTGGAGCTTCTCTTGAACACCAGTTTTATATGTAAAAAATGTTTTGGGTTTGTTTTTTCTTTTCCCACAGAGTTCCTGGTTGGGTGAGACCCTCTGTGGCATCCAGTCTCCTTTTGTGGGACTGCATAAAGGTGTCCTGGGAGTTCTGGCCAACAGAGCAGCTTCTTAATTTTTTGCCTCTTAAAATAAGCCAGGGGTTATTGAAGAAATAATCTTCGTACTCCTCCCCTGGGCTGTGGGCAGCACTAAAGAAGGCCTGTCCAGAGCTGCCTGCAGGTGTTTGGTTAGTTCAGACCTGCTGCCAGAGGCAGAGCTGGCAGGCTGCAAGCTTTTCTTTCCCCACCTTTAACCCCAGAAATAACTTGTGAGAACGTGTCAGAAATCTCCAGATGTCCAGAGAGAGTACATCTCCCTATCCCCCAGCGCCAAGGCGATGGGCAACCTGCCACGCTGTCTCTCACTTTGTGTTTTTTGTGTGGAGCCACGTAAGTTAGCCAGTCCATGGGGGGTAAGGGGGCTAGGCTTTAGCGTGGCCTCTGGAGGAGCTGGCAGGTCAGTCCTCTCTGCCACAGGCTTTCCAGTGTGATCTCAGGCAAGTTGCTCACCTTTGATTCTGCTGGGGATTACAAAGCTGCTGTATGGGGGGAAGAGGGTTGTGAGAGGAGTTGTCCTGCTTTCTCCCTCTCTGGGGAGCTGGTAGACACTGGCTGTAGGAAGTCTGAGGTAAGTAGGAGGAAAGGATGGAGGGGAATGTTTGTGTGGGGCAGAGCATGTGCCACTGGCCTTTGCAGAGCAGTCTCTTTCCTTCCCTATGGTGCATGTGCAGCTCTGGGTGAGTACCAGCGCAGGAGGGGTACTAGTCTGTCCCACAACACATCAGCATAATAAAAAGGCAGGTGGGGAAACAGGTTCAGCTGTGAGACCAAGCCAGAGAAATAAAAGCTCTGTCTGGCTAGAGTTCAGTTTGGGGCACCACCGGTTTTGGTGGATTTTGTTGCAAGAGGGAAAGCAGGAACAGTGATGCCTTCTTGCATGAGTTAAACTGAGCTGAACTGAGAAAAGCAAGCCCTGTGCTCACCTCTGTTCAGCCTCTGCGGGACACTACAGGCTGCGAGGGCTCCAGCCTTGCCTCCCAAAGCTGGCTGCAGAGGTGGCGAGTGGTTGAACTGGGGCTGGGCGGGTTCCTGGGTCCTAATTGCATTCATCATCTCTTCTCTTTTCAACTTCCAGGCGCCTCAGAGCAAAAAGCCCCTGTTGAAGAAAGGGTCAGTGCTAGGCAGTTACCTGCTGGACGACAAGCCGGTCAAACGGTTAGATGGGCGTCTGTGTTGTGTTTGTGGTGTCAGTCTGTGCCCTCTGGAGTACCCTGTCAGTCAAGCTGTGTCCTCTGTCTAGTTCTCCCGCTTTGGTGTTGCCTGGTTTTGGGAGCAAGGGAGGGGTAGCAGCTTGACTGTGGCCCCAGCTGCCTCTTGGCATTCAAGGAGTGTTGGCTCAGTGTGAAGCTGAGGATGCTGTTAGCTAATTTCCACAGGGGGGTGGTCCCCCTCTGGGCTGCTTCTACATGCAGCAATGGAGGAACAAACCTAATTGCCATCAGAAGCTATGGGAGTGTTTGTGGGATGGGAGTCATGAAGGCTGCCTCTGACGGAGTCAGGCAGCTCCGTTAAAATGACTGCATCATCTCCCAAGTTCCTCCTCAGTCAGAAATCCTGTCCAATGGTACCTCATGCCAGTATCCCGTATCCCTGGGGCATGGGAGAGGGCAGGAGTTGCACAAGGCTCTGTTCTCTCTGGCAGATGAAAGCCCCAAGGAGAGGGCCCAGCCCCAGGTGGGCTCATCCTGCCCATCTCCCTCCATGCCTATGCAGATGCTCACCTGGCACATCAGGCCTCTCCTCCAGCCAGGGCAGGCAAACACATCTGTGTGGCTAAGGCCTTTTTTTTTTTTTTCATCCTACATGCAGACTGTTCAGTGGCTTCAGCACCCACATACGCCTGCTTGCCTGCACTGTGCTGGCGTTAAGCATCAGCCCTTGTTAACTACTTATGTGACCAGCACACCAGCACTGGACAAAAGCCTGGTTCCTCTGAGAGGCAGGGGAGGGGAGGGCAGCCCAGCCCTGACCTGCCTTGGAGCTGCGTCTCCCCTGCAACTGCTGGCCCCAAACAAGTTTTAAGGCTGGCACGCTTCCCTGTTTCCTACCAGGTCTTTGCAGAAGATTTCACTGCTTCCCAGTTTCTCCTGGTGCCAACCAGAGACATAGGTGTAGGCTTGGAGTTTCTCTTAACTTCAATGCACTCTTAATGCTTGCAGTTCTGGTAATGGCATTTAAGAATTGAGCTTCAGGCTCTGGGCTCATGGACATCGTGAGGGTGATGTGAGACGGGGAGAAGTATTTGTTGGTCTCATCTCTGTCCCAGTGCTGTCACATCACATTGCTTGAGAAATATGAACAAAATCCATGAGATCTGGAGTCACTGTTCAGAAAGTTTTGTTTGTCCCTTTTTTCCTCACCTGAAGAGGATTTTGAGTCTCAGCCCTTCATTGCTGCAACTGCTGCCAGCCTGGGGAGATGGGGGCTATTCCCCAGAGCCCAAGCCTGGGAGGATGTGTCTATTTTCAGTGGGGAGAGGTTCCAGCTGGCCTGGCTCTGGGCTGGCATTTGTGGCAGATGCAGGGAGGACAACGAGGAATGTGAGCTCCTTTTCCTGGGAAGAGTGAAGGCGTGTTGCAGCCCTGATGAGGTATAGGTGCAGGAGTGAGAGGAGAGTTGTTGCCTTGATTCCTGCACTAGTAGCAAGAAAGGTGTTGCAGAGAGAGGTGGGATGAGCTGCCTCTGAAGAGATTGACTGGTCTAATTTCTTCCAAATGCAATCTGTTGGCCAGTGAAGGCAACAGAGCTGTCTCTGGTGGATAAAGCCCTTCAGTTGAGTTCTAAGCCTTCTCACTCCCTTCGTCTAGTTCTTTAATCGTGGAAAGCCAAGGCAGAGCTAAGATGCTGCCTTGCTCCTCAGCAATGATTTCCAGTGTTTAAGTCAGTTATTCTGGCTGCTCTTTTGAAGATTGTTCCTCCAGTGAACAAAGTACATCAGCCTGCTCTTGTGTGGGCACGGTCAGTGCAACACCTATTCCCCACTACCACAGCTTGCACAGGAGTCCTGGGGATTTTTTGCTGTTGGGAGCACAAGATGTCTGGTTCAAAGCTTTAAAAAATAAACATCTTCTGGGTCCTGGTTTCCTTTCCCTTGGGCCAGGTGTGGATTCAGGCCAGAGCAGAGCTAGCACCAGGCAAAGTGGCCCTGGTGTGAGTGTGTTCATTGCAGTGTGCACTCCTGTGGCAGCTTTCTGTGGCCTGAACTCAGTGAAACTCTCTTCCAGCTGTGTTTGGAAGCGATGGGCTGGGTTCCTGGCGCACAGGTGTGTGCCCTCAGCAGAGCACAGTAACCTGCATGCTGCAGGCGGCCTCCCAAGGATGATCAGCGAGCCCTTCCCCTACTGCCTGCAGTTAAAATCCTTTTTGTTAACCTTGAAACCTTTGTTACTTCTTTTTGTGTTATATTTGGTAACAAAAATAGAGGGGAGGTTGTTGCTTCTTTTTTAAAAAAAACAAATGTTTTTTCCTGTTGCCACCTTTGTATGCTTTGCCTCATCTTTCAGTACTGGGGGAAATGGGAGGCAAAGAATCCTTGAAAAACCCAGAAGGTGGGAATTTTTGTTAAAATTAATTAAATACATGTCAGCACATAGGAGTACAGCAGAGATGTCTCTCTTTCCCTAGGGGTGCTGCTGATGCCTTAGTCACAGGGAGTATGGGGCGTGTATGTATGAAGTAGAGTTCCTGCAAGTGCTACATATGCACTAATTGGATCACATTGATTGTTTTGGGAATTTGCAACCTCACCCCTCATCCCCTACCCTCCCACCCTATTTGTGGTGCCTGTGGGCTTTAATACAGACAACTGGCCTCTGCGGACCTTCCCTTCACCTTCCTGGTGGATGTGGCAGTGGAGGAACCCAACAGAAAGAACTGTAAATACATCCCAGGCAACAGGACGTGGCTGAAGACAGGAGAAAGAGGCAGCACAAACTTCGGGGAGAAGAGCAGAGACAAGGAGAGATGGTCCCTGGCAGCAGATGCTGAGTGGTTGAAGATGACTCTGAAGGGGGATGATGACTGTAGAAAAAACGCAGATGGATTAGATGATGCTCCATTGCCTCCTAGAGGTCAGCCCGTTGGCACCGAAACCAGGGTGAGTCCAATTACTTGGGATTCTTCTTCAAACACTTGCTGCTAGGGACTTGAGGGTTTCTGACCCTTCTCATCTAAGTCCAGCTCTATCGGTTTATAGTGCAGGGGTCCAAAGCACGATGTGCAGCTGGGCTTTTCAAAACTGCACTCCTTTCTTCCATTGTAGCTCCAGGCACTGGAAGCAGCCAGCCCTTCCCCAGACCGCATCTTTAAAGTGGTGTTTGTAGGGAACTCCGGTGTTGGGAAGAGTTCCTTCATCCACCGCTTCTGCTATGACAGGTTCTTGGCTGAGCTCAATGCAACCATCGGTAAGTAAGAGGGTTCCTGACTCATCTGGATAAGAAGGGTGAGTAAGTCAGCTTGGACACTTGCTTTTTGCCCCCGTTTTACCCCAACTAAAGGTAAAGATGGTCCCTCTCCCAATTTCCCATCAGTCTTTCAATTTCCTTGAACTAAATAGTGTTGATCTTGGCCATTTCAATGGCAAGCTGCTTCCTCCCCATCCTATCTTATGGTCGTTGTTCCCTTCCTGACAGGTATCGATTACCAGGTGAAGAGTCTGATGGTGGATAACACCCAGGTTGCCTTACAGCTGTGGGATACAGCTGGACAAGAAAGGTAAGCAATTTCTGTGAGAATGCCCTACTGCCAGGCTCAGTGGAGGAAATGGGAGGAAAGGGAAAAAGAGTATGTGCACCTGGTTTCTGTCTTTGGGAAAATTGTTAGCTTCAGAAGGACCAGAGAGGTCACAGCAGCTATTCCAGTGCTGAGCCTGCAGCAAGGGTATGTTTTGGGGATTGCTAGAAGTTGTGACTGCAAAGCAGGCCCCCAGGAGGTCGCTCTGAGGACTGATGGAAAAGTAGTTTTCTATATGTCTGACCTGCATGCTTGTGGCATGTGGTGGTCTGTCCATAAATAACTGTACGGTGTGGGGTTCAAATCTCTTCTAGCTCTCAAATCTCTTGCATCAGCCTGCTCTGAGAAAAGCTGCAGGACAGGGCTGCAGAACAGGATAAAAACAATGGCTCTGGATAGGCGTCCTGCTCTCAGACACAGTTGTGCTACTGCTGTCCCCAGCTGCTCACCATCACCTGCTATTCAGAGGGTGGAGTGTGTGAACCTTTCCAGATCTGATTCAGACAAAGCCAGCTGAATTAGCTTGACCTGTGCAGGTTACTGAACTACCCTGCTGGCCTCTGTCAGTAAGGTTATTGGCCTCTTCCCCTGTCCCTTCTGCTGATAGATTCATGGAAGTGGTAATCCTTGGTAGAGGGGCAGTATAGCTTTTTGTGACTCTGAATACATGCTCCCCACTTGAAGACATCTAGTTTCAAAAGCATGGGCCATCACTAGACATTACCAGCACTGTTAGTGAGGAACAGAGTAGTAGAGGACACACTTGACCCTCATCTTCTAGAGATGAGGCCCACCACTGTCTTCATGTAAATTAGATTTTGTTTAGGATGCATTTTGAAGCTGAAGATGAAAAGCTATTTCAAGGGGGCCGTTAACCTCAAGACCCTGACAAAAATAAGTACTGGGTATTTTTGGCTGAATATGTTATGGGGACAGGCCTTTAGGAGGCAGCCGAGGTCATGGGAATATTATAATACTAAACTGTGCCAGCAGAGTAATGATGCTGGCTACCTCAGCTGGCATGCAGACCTGGTGGGAATGCACTAAGCAGGAATACCTATTGAAAAGGAAACTATTTCTTCCAAAATCAAGCTTCATGCTGAAGAAATAATGATTTTTGAAGGGGCTCTTGTGGTTATTTCAGTGCTGAAGCTGAGCAGTAAGGGGAGTTGTTATGACATGAAATGTGACACTTTACTGAGGCCAGATTGCATTAGAGGCCAAATTCAAAATACTGTCTCTGCAGAAGGACCTTTAGGGTAGGCCCCTGCAGCATTAGGAAGCCTTAGACTTGTCCTTGCAAGAGAAAACTTGGCTCAGTGCTGATACTGAATAGGAGACCTGGGAAGAAGCAAAAGCTTTTCTTCCTTACACAGAAATATTAATGGCTTCTGTCTGGAGGTGTCCAACTGTGAATATCCTATGGAAGAGGTAGAGGAACCCCTTGGAGTGTGCAAGGAGAACTCCTTGGTGACATCCCTGAGACTGGTGCAACCTCTATTTGATGTTTCTTCTGGAGCATCTAGCCTGTGCTGTAGTTCCAGAGGTGCACCTTGATTGCCAAAGATAGAGTCTGTGCTTTCTCAGTTGGGTAGTTGCCAGAACATCATGCCCTTACTGTAGTGAGAAAGAACAGGCTTCAAGCAATCATCTGAGGAGTTCAGGAGGGTCACTACTTGCTGCAGGTTTTCTTGGCTCTTAATAGAATAGATCTTGCCAGCCTGTAAGCAGGGCTGTAATTCACAGCTTTCCAGTGAGATCTCAGTACTCGTGTCTCATTTAATTCCATCAGTCCGCAATCAGTGTGGTTCTACCATGGCCCTGTCACAAAATGCTTACAGGTTTTAAAGTTTGGGGATTGGGGGGGGGGAGGGTGTTTTGTTTGTGGGGTTTTTTGAGTTTTGTTTTGCTGAAATTTTTTCCCAAAATACAAGTCTGTAGTTCTAACTGGTACACAGAGGACAAAGTAGATGTCTGGTGGGAGTTCCTCCTGGAAATTGTGTTTAACTACTGATTTTATGTATGATGGCATTGCTTTATAGATTCAAAACTGGAAACAGACTATTGATGATGAGATCTTAATTGCTGTTTTGGCAGCACTGGGGCAGACATTATGCACGCCTAGTTTATACTGTAGTACAGCTTAGTCTGCAGATTCTTCCAGAGTCTAGAGAAAGGTCATGGTTTTTTCCATCCATTTCACTTTTTATAGGCAATTACCTTTTCCTATCCCACCTAAACAGATTCTTCTGTTTCTTTCCTCCTGACCTGCAAAGGTCTTCCTTCCTGCTTTCTCAGCACCCTGCATTTGGAAAGACTCCTGCGTGCCCCTGGCTGCCTCAGGGGTGCAAGGATCTGACCTGTCACTGGTCTGTGCACACCAGTGTCCAGGAGACACCTCATGCGCAGGAGCTGCCAAGCTTTGCAGAGAGCCTGCACTAAAAGACAGATAATCCCATTATGTTTCTTGTCATTATGCAGCCATGGTTCTGAGAGTGCCTTTGGTTTCGTTTGGGCCCAGGTTTCGGAGCATTACCAAGCAGTATTTCCGGAAGGCAGATGGGATTCTGGTGATGTATGACATTACAGCTGAGTGCTCCTTCACGGCGGTGCGGAACTGGATGAGCAGTGTCCAGGTGAGAGCGGGGGGGGGCTCAGCTCTCTAAATGCTGGTAGTGCTGCCGATGCCTCGCTCCAGTCCGGCTCCAACAGTCTGTCTGCGAGCAACATTCTCCGATGCCCCAGGATGTGGGAATTAATAATTGGTAGTTAGCAAAATGTAAACTGACCTTAAGGTTGGAAGAATGATTGTGGGTAACTGAGGTGACATTCGGAACGCCGTGTTGCAAGCATCAGAAACAGTGGGTCAGAACGCAGCCTGCAGAATGCATGGTGAGCAGTGGACAGATAAAACCTGAAGGTCAGTGGGATGTAGAAGTAAAAACAAACCTATGTAAACAAGTGGGAATAAACTGGGAGCTGCCACACAGTGTGGTGGCATTTGTTTTTGACAGTGTCCCCCCTTCAACAAACTGGTGTGAGTTTGTTATTGTTCAACACATCGTCCCAGTCCTGGCTGGTCTAAGACCAACAACAGGAGGTCCTATTGACCTTGAGAAGATGAATTATCAAAGCAGATGCCATGGGTGCTGCCTGTGGTAGTCAGTTTCGGACCAGGGGCTTCTTGTTGAAAGTACCAAAGCCAGTGGTACCCCATTAAAAGAGGGAGGGCTGTTTCTATGGCAGAAGGTGGGGTGGCCTGCCAAAACAGTAGTGTGTGTGTGTAAGCAGCCCATGTGCATTGGCAACATCTCCTAAAAGCCATCACATCACACCTGTGCTCAGGAGATCTCCTGGGATCCAGACTATGCTCAGGAAAGGGAGACAGACAGCCCTGGTGTGTTTAGGCTCAGACCTGCAGCATGCGTGCACTGCGCTTCGCATGATCACATCCTGACTTTGAGATTTCTCCATGAGACTAATCCATTAGTAATAGCTTAGTTTTTGTCCTCATTTGCTTCAACTTTAACACATTTTTTTTTCTTTTTTATTTGGTGACTGTGTATTAATACCATAGTCTATCCCCTGCTTTTTATTTCCAAACTCTCAATAAAAGTATTCATCTGTGGCCTGCATCTGCTTGGGGAGACAAAAATACCTATCTGTATAATTTAAATAAGTTGTATGTAGATGACTCAGAGCTGAAGCGAAATTATCAGGGATGGTTTTGTTTTGATTGTGCCCAGTTTCAAAAACCAAGAACGAAGATCTAAGTGAAACGAATAAGCATAGATTGGAGGTTTCTAACATTAACTTCCACAGGCCTGTTCAGAAAAAAAAAACCCAAATAAACCAGCTATTTCTTTGAACTCTAAAAGATCAAAGATTAAGATTTTTCAAAACTAACCAGCCTCTGAAAATCAGGCTCCTTTCAGGAAGGTTAAACTGAGCACACAGAAAGTCAAAGCACCTGAAATTTGTAACTTTTAATAATCTCTCTGTTTCCTTACCACCTCCTAGTATTTATCTGGCTTTGAAGCTGTTCAGGTATTGTAAGTCATGCAGGGCAGTCAAGTTTGGAAATAACTTCAAGCCCCATCCTGCAGACCTTACGCTGGTGATGTTCTAGTGAGCCAGTGGAACTAGAGGGAGTTTTACCAAAGGTAATAGGCTCCAGGAATCATCTAGGAATAACAGTTCCTGCAGAGACCCTACATGAGTTGGAAGTCGCTTAGCGTGCTTCGCCCCTGGATTTTCAGCAAGGGATCGCTGAGTTTAGGACAGCACATCAGATGAATAGCACACAAAACCTACTGAACTAATAAGAAGCAATGCCTGAACTTAAATTCCCAACAGCCTATGGGGCAAACTGCTTTTCTTTAGGCTTGTTATTTCCCAGAGAGAAACTTATGTCCTGTCTCCCCTCTCTCCAGCTGTACATACCAAACAACTGAAATACATTCCTGTAATTTAAGATTCCAGAAATCCCTAGGGCTGTTTGAGGAATGGCCCTTTAATGCACTAAAGGGCCCGATCCTCCTGTCACCAAAGGTGGAACAAGATCTGCTTCCAGATACTTCCCTCCCTCATCTGAGTCTCTGGGGTGCTTTACTCTGTTTCTTTTGCAGGAAGGTATTGAGGATGGAGCTGTGGTGTTTCTGCTTGGGAATAAAATGGATGCTGCACAGAGAGAGACCCGGAATGTGCCCAGGGTGGAGGGGGAAAGGCTGGCGAAGGTGTGACTCTGTGCTCTGCTGCTCGACCTGCTCTGCAGCCTCCCTCCAGCTGTGAGCAGGGCAGCCTGGCTGGCAGGAAGCCCTTCTTGGAGCCATTTCCCAGTATGGTACCTTCCCTCTCCCCTCCCGCTCCTTGTTTCTCCAATGTAACTGTGTGCTGAGGTCCCTCTGGTGCCAGGGAGGATGAGATGGTGGCCAGCATGTGGCAGACAATGGCCTCTTGAGGTTTGACACCTCCCTGCAGTGCTGCTCAGTGTTTCTGAGGGGAGCACGTCCAACTCTTCTCCCTTTGAGCACTCCCCTGATGCATGTTCTGGCTGGGCCCCCAGTGCTGAAGAAGCATCTCCTGTTCCTGGGTGGGTGAGCAGGGTGTGTGCCCCAGCGGGGGGGTAGCAGCAACCCTCCTGGAGAGGGTGGGCCAGCTCCCGGGGGTGGCTGGCAGCCAAAGTGGGTGCTTGCTGTGCTCTCTGGCAGGAATACAAGGCCGTGTTCTACGAGTGCAGCGCGATGACTGGCTATAACATCGTGGAGCCCATGCTGCACATGGCCAGGTGAGCGAACAGCAACAGTCACCCTGGGATATCTCCCCCGCTGGAAGTGACTGGTGTGGGCTCTCCTGGGGAACAGGCAGGGAGAGGGGATTGCCAGAGACTGACTTTCATCCAGTCACAAAAAAGACCTGGAGTAACATGCTGTTCCCCCTGAGTCCACATCCTTGTCTTCTGTGCCCAGAGAGCATCAAGTGTAGACTGGATCTTACTGCATGCAAAGCTTTGTCTGGCAGAGCTACCTGTTGAAAGATGGGGAGTTTAATTTGAATGTTTCATCACAAAAGCTTTGTGTACTCTCCCAGATTTTAAGTTGGCGTTTTTAGTTTGAAGTCTGCATGCATCTCTAAGGGTTTTTTCTTCCTTATCTTATTAAGCATTATACAGAACGTGACATTTTGGTGGCAATATTTTTAAAGGGAGATAAGACACTTTGTAAGACTGAAAGAAGTTTGATCTAAGATTTTTCAGTTTTTAAAAAAGCAAGTAGTTTTGAAAAAAAGTCTTTGCAATCTTGCAAGAAAAATATCCTTTTGTTTTCTTTTATCCCTTCACCTCCTGCTGCATCATCTCTGTTAAGTTCACAGCAGGACTTAGCTGTTCATTGACTGGGATGATTTACTTACTAGCTAGGTGAATCACGTCCCCCATAGCATGTGCCTTCAGCATGTTTTATTACCATGCTGCTGCCCAAGATGGCCCAGGCAGATCAAGCAAACAGCCCGGGATTCTGCCATCAGTGTGGGCGCTTGGGGAGAAGGCACAGGCCACTCACGCACTGGGCTGGTGCTCTGATGGTGTTCTGACAGCCATGCTGCCCCCTCTTGTATGTGTCCAGTTTCTTTCCCTGTTCCTTGGAAATTTATGGTCATTTTCTGTGTGTGGTTTGTCTAGCCCAACTTTCAGAGAAGCCCGATCTTTGGGCCAGTCACTTTTTACAATCCTACATGTCCCTGGCTGATGGGGAGCAAAGGGCAGAGCCAAATGCCTCAGCAGGAAGATCTCAGTAACTGGCTTGTGTTCTTGATCTATGCTGCTTGTTCCAGGTTGCTGACGGCACAAGAGGACAGGCAGAGGGAGAATGCCCTGCAGCTGGAAGATGTCAGCAGGAGGAAAAGGTGCTGCACATAAGGCACGTCAATGTGTCAGCAAGAGACATGTGCCAGCGCTGTTTGTGAAGCTGGGGTTCCTTTCAAGCAAGCCGCATCTGATGGTATCAGCTCTGCAGAGACTTGGGGAAGCTGCAGCTTTTCCCACCTGGGAATTTCAGGGCTCTAAATCAGGCCAAATATGATCTGCATGGTTCCATTTCCCAACTCTGTGTGCAGCCTTGCTCTCTGGGGGCCTCTGCTGCTTTTGGGGGAATTCATCTTGTCTTGGCTAATAGCACAGACTGGGTCTTCTGTCTGGAGAGGTCACTTCCCTGTAAGAGGATGAAGTCTAGTCCTTTTCTTTCTGGCAAAGAAGTGGCCTAGCAGCAGAGAGTGGAGGACACAGTGGGCGCTGTGTTAAATAGAATTTTAGTGTAAGAGATAAAGAAATTATTTTAAATTTGGGTTAGTTCTAGATAGTCAACCATCTGTCTCAGAGCAGCATCTCCTCTTGGTTCTGTAACAGTAGAGCTCAACTGAAAGCATGGTGTGGTAAGCAGGAAAACCTCCATCGGTTCCTGTAAGATCTGGATCAGGCCCTGTATTTCCTGCAAAATTTGGTTGGACTTGCCAATACTGTAGTTAATACTGATTCCATATGTGGGTGTAGTATGAACTGATAAAACGAGTCATCCCAGTGGCTTGCTTCACTTTGTCACTGCCCCTCTCTGTGTTTACAGGACACAGAGCAGCTGCCCTGGGACTCACTTGTGCTGCTGATTCATAACCCGTTGCAGGAGCTGTGCTGTACATCCCAGGGGGCCATATATAGCCTGTGTGAAGGCTGACTGCTGCCTGTTTCCTCCCATTCTCTTATCCTTTCCTGAAGAAGCTCCAGCAACTAGGAACTACTTCACTGCTGTACTGGAAGATCCCACCCTGCTGCCTGGACCACAATGCTTTCAAACCTGCCGGGGCTGGCAACATAAGGCAGCTGCCTGGGTGAAACCTTCCTAGTGGAGCTTTTCCTCTTGCGGTGACCTTGTGCAATAACCTCACTTGCCAGGTGAAGGGTCTGAGAAAGAGCAGGGCTGAACCTGTTCCCGTTGGGAAGGGGCCTTCTTGTCACTGAGGAGCAGGGCAAAGCAGGGTGAGGGGAGGCACGGGCTGATGTAGGAACGGGCCCCAAAAGCATGTGTCTCACCACAGCTGCTGCTGTGCCAGGGCACGAGGCCCCTGCTGTGCTCTGGGGTGGGACGCTTTCTGTTTGTAGCTCCCTTGTTGCTCTTAATGCCTTGTGGGACTAAGTGAGGGTTTTTTATAATGTTCTGTTCCCCTTCTTCTTTGAGCCTGTTTCTGTACATGACTGACGTTTTAGGCACAAGATGTGATCCTGCAGCTGTGAAGCAGTGCCCCAGCCTTGCAGCATAGGGAAGGCCTATATTTACCCGCTGTTTTCCTCTCTTGGGACAAGATGATTACTCAACATCTGTTTATTGCACAAATTTCTCTGGGAACATCCCATGCAGGAAAAGTGCTCTGAGTCACCTATAGCCCATCAGTGGTACAAAGGATTTCCGTGGTTCCTCCCAGTACCTTTTACTGCTGACAGGAAAGGAAGTTCTCTGGAAGAGCAGGATTCCTGACTAAAAGGAATAGCTAAAAGTAATAAGTTCCTGCTCAGTCCTTGCTGCCACCTGGCTGCAGCTCATGCTGTGTTTAACTGTTTTAATGCCTTCCAGAGACTGGGAATTAGAACTTTGGAAGAGGTCCAGAAGGAACCAGGGCTGCTGGTAGGGAGTCTAGAGTAATCCCAGCAGTGCTGCTTGTGTTTGCAAGAAACGATGTCTGGGAAGGGAAATCCTCTCTGTTTTCAGAAAGCACCGCTAATCTGCACACAGATGTAGCTTTCTAGGCAACGTGGGCATGAATGAGCACAGATGTGCTCACCTGTTGAACAGGTCAGTCCCATCCCTGAGTTGCTGTCAGTGATTCCTCTGCCTCATGCTCCAGTTGCGGATCAGTGAGGAGCGGCGCTGACTGCGAACTGGCATCTTTGGTCGGAGCACATCAGTACTGCTAACGTTTACCCACCCGCAGCAGCAGGATTTGGGAAGCTGCTGCAGGAGGAAGAGAGTAGTAGCCGTGGTCTGAATGCATACCTCCCATACTGTGTACACAGGACGTGAAAGATAAAAGCATGAAATACAGCTGCCACACAGCTACGGGCCAACCTACGTATTACCTTTATCAGTGCTGTCATATTGCAATGGCAAGAACTATCGTGGGTTTTGTAATGTACAACCTTAAGCATGTTTTCTCAGTGTGCAAGCAGAGTACAGGCAATAAAGAAATGCTGTCTTACAAACGGTTGTTCTGAGAGATTTTTGTCAGGCGCTACAGGAGATTCAGCCTGTCTCCTTCAGTCGGTGAGTGCAGCGTGACCTCCCCTGCTCGCTGCTCTCTCGCTGTCCCCCACAGAGCTAATAACGTGGTTTGTTCGTAGGGAGGGAGTTGATCCGTGTCTTGGAGGCAGTGCAGGAGCCATTCATCTCCAGTCTTTTTTTTTTTTATCTCTTTCAAGCAGCCAGAGCCCAGCTGATCAGGGAAGGCAGAGCAGGGTGGAGAAAAAGGGGAGATGCTTCTCCAATGTGCTTTTAGAGAGGGCACGTTCTCACCTTGTACCTCTATTTGTAGAACTAAACACTGACTTTAATAATGTCCCAGGCATCCTTTTCACTAGAGTCAGGAATGTGGTTGTTTTTAATCCCTGTGCCTTGGCATGGTTCCAGCTGGATGTTTGTGCATTACAGAACAAATCTCTCTGCAGCTTTGACCAAATTTACTCATTTCCCCTGCTATAAACTGATAACACAGGTAGCTCATTGGAACATCTTTTTTTTTTAGCAGGAACAGGGTGGACTTTTGTTTCAGCCATGATAAAGTGGCACAGTTTGAGCCGGTTGCACTTGGACAGCAGTAAGCACTGGGGTGGGTTTTAGTACTGGATGGTCTTTTGTTGTCTCTCTGCACAATATTTAAATGTCCTGTTGGAAGACCCAGACACTAGACCAGACTTTCCACACAATTCCTAATTTTACTACATCCCCCTGTTTTTGTCAGAATCTCTCCTGCCTCTGAATGGAAGCCCTGGGAGCAGCCACCCTTTGTAAGTGACTGCTGGAAACTGCAGTGTATATAAAAAGCAAATAAAGGGGATATCCTGAGGTGGCATGAGCCGAGGGAGGACACAAAATGGACTCTGCCTGAGGTCTTATTCCTGTGCCATATTGGTTGCAGTCTCTTAGTGGACAGGTGACTTTTTGCACATAACCTGTAAGCATTTTGGAATCATATCATAAGAAAGTACTCTCCTTATAGCCTGGGAAACCTTATCCTGGCATGTGCAACAGTGCAGCTGTGTATACAATCAGGGCAAAGGTGAGAAAAACAGCTGCTCTGATAAGCAGTCCTGGTCTCACCAAGCTCTGCACATAGGCAGAGACCCCACTCTGCCTTGGGTTTCGCTTGTCTTTATGTTAATGTGCTAAGGATAAGCATAACAGGATTAGCCTAACAGTATCTCTTTGAAAAAACAAAACAGGGCTGAAGAGAGAGCATTAAACCAGTGTTAACTTTAAAGCTTTCCCACAGGACAAATGCAGGAATTGCAAAGGTTTGGGATGTTTTCTGCTACCTTCTTTACTCCAGAAGTAGCCTGAACCCCAAGGGACAGTTTCCATTTACAGATGTTTAATCAGTTTCTGCTATGGGGATCATGGTCTCTCACACATTATTTTCTGTCCTGTCACCTTCTTCTGTTTGTGTCTTTTCATGCTCTTCTTCGTTAATTTATTAGTCCACATATATATTGACCAAGTACTTAAGCTCCAAGTGTAAGTGTATCTCATAGCTCATGCTATTCATCTTTAAATGCTCTACTTGGAAATCTCCTGCTCAGCACCAGGAGATCCAAGTCCTGCAGCTCAGAACTTCATTAGCCCTTTGAGCCACCGTCAGATTGTTACTGACCTGGCTGTTTATGAGTCACACGGAAATTTCATTTGGCACATCTACAATAGTCCGGCTCCGCTCTTCAGCCTGCAGGGCATGCTTTATATGCACGTCAAGCTATGTGCTTTAATAAGGCCCTGATCCTGCAAACACAAATGTAGCTGTGCACTGCTTCTGAAATGACCAGTCCACAGGAGACCTGACTGTGTAAAATGAGTTTTTTCAAGGTAAACACATATCTCCTGTAAAGATATATGTTACTCCAGGAATAAGCTGAGCACTGGGGGGTCCTGTGGTGTATCTCACCTCTAGCTGCAGGTTTTCCCAAGCGCACGACTGCCTCACAGGCAGCTGTTGTGCCTAGTCGTGCCCGTTTGATGACCCACATCTGCCAGGACAGGAGGTTCCGTTCGTTGTTCCCTGTTTGTGCGTGGAGTCTCTGAATGTGGCAAGAAGGCAGTGGCCCAGCGTGGCTGGTTGGCCAGGGCTCTGCTGAGGAGGGCTGAGTGAGGGCTAGGGGGGCAGAGGGGCCTGGGGTAGGGGCTGGCATCTCTGGCTGCCACATGCTCTCTGCGAGAAACCTCTGGGTGCGTAAGGGAGAGCTGGTCCCCTAACGCTCCGTGTCATCACTTGGCTCTCCAGGGCTCTAAGCTAAAGCTCAGGCGGGGTCCCCACGGGCTGAGGAGTTGACTGGGAAGGATGAAGTGATGTCCGAGTTGGGCACATAGGTGAGAAAGCTTCAGTGATAGATATAGTTGAGGCAAACACCCAGGAGATCCTCAACAGGCCTTTTCCCTCACCCTTCTGATCTCCCCTCTGCTCACTCACCCCTAAATGCGGTGCAAGGCTACTCGGAGGGGAGCAGCCTCTGTGCGGGGCTGCTGCTTGGCACAGGGGGGTTTGGGCGGGAGTTGAGATGAGGTAATGGAAGGATGAGGCAATGTGCCAGTCAGGGCTTGATCTTGATTTACAGGATGTTTCATGGAAAACGCTTTTAACGAGCACGTCTGACGCCTTAAAAAAAAAAAAAAAAAAAAAAAAAA
>NW_020799102.1:8926046-8964553 GCF_003259725.1 Athene cunicularia | reverse complement strand
CGGGGGCCGTGGGGCGCCCGCCTGCACCTGGCCGCCGGCGCTGCTGCCGCGCTGCTTTGCTTCCCCACCAGCGCCCAGGGGCCTGGTGCAGCTCCCGGCGGCTTCTCTTCTTAAAGGTGTTTAACCTGTTGCGGGGAGAGTGTGGGAAGCTTTGCACAGCCCGTGCTCTCAATGAAGGTGTGCTGAATGTCGCCGTAATCTTGTGAAACCATATTTATCTTCCTCTGCCTTTTGTTCAGCCAAGTCTCCCTGTTGTACGAATGAGACTTGGCCTTTATGTCGGGCTTGTAGCACCCTTGGAGGCGGAGGAGGAGGAGGAGGGTGAGCCCTTGTTTACCGCAAAATCCAGGCGATGTTCCATGTCGTTTTCTGGAAGCTGATGGCGATGGGCTGTTGTTGCACCACGGTGTTGCTTGCCATGAGGAATCTTTCCCAGTAGCCTTTGCTCCGTGGCATCTCATGAAGAATGTAAACTCCTGTAAATTTTAAAAAATCTTGCCTCCTCCTGAGGGCTTTTGTAATCAGCCTGTTGCAGTATCCTGTTGAATTTTAGCAATGATGTATCTGTCTCAGGCTACTCTATAGTATCCGTTAAATTACGCTGTTTCACTTCCTTTGCCCCCCACAGCACCGCCCTGGCTCGCTCTGGGAGTTTTGTGTGGTGTCTGCTAGAACGAGGGTTAATTCAAATGGCATCACCCCTTAGAGGTAGTGCCCGGTGGTGGCCATTTTGTTGAAACAGTTTTGAAACAAGTCCCTTTTGCCAGAATGCGTTTCCTTTGCAATCTTCAAGGCTGTTGCCTAGGTTCTTAGGGAAGTTTTTGGTGTGAAGGGATCTCTACTGCCTGGCGTTGTTGAGGCTGAAGAGTCTCAAAGCATGTCATCAGTCAGACCAGGTCCATCCCAGTCCTCCTCGCTGCTACCAAAGATGACTGCCTGTGGTGGAGAGAGCAGAGCATCTTGTTGTCTTCTGAGCTGTTGATGAGCTCAATGGAAACTAGAAAAGTGATGCAAAAGTTTCGGTTTATTTAGTTTCTCTGAAGGACTTTGTGTGCCTAGGACAGGCAGTTTCCAGTCTGCAGACTGTTGGAAGCTGGGTAATGTTTGAGACAGAATCACTTATGCTTTACTTGAGATATCTGGTGACAGGTTCCTGTCAAAGGCATACTGCTGGCTTATATAGGTGGGTCTGGGCTCTGGTGTGCTACAGCTGCTCTTAGGTGCCACTACTTTGAGTCAGGTGTCCTTGCTGAAAGCTGGGGTTGTGAGTTGGAGGAGTTGGCAGCTTTTGAGCTCCTTCATGTAACTATCCTGAGATCACATCCTTGCTCTGTGGTTTCCTGATGATGTCTTCGAGTTCCTGACCTGGGTGTCTTTCTGTCCATATGCTTTATTTCTGCAAAAACCATGTTGTATTCTAAACTGTTGCATATATTGACTGGTCTGTGGCTTTTTAAAAATAATAGCTTATCTTCTTGGTGGAGACTTTTCTGCAGTGGAGGAGAATGACTCCCCCAGTTGCCTGGTAAAAGTCCTGACATTCCCTGCTGTATATTCACTCCAGTAAACAGTAAGAACGTGCCTTTTCTATGTGCTTGAGATAATGTCCCATGTATGACACCTCATTTTACTCCTGACTCTAAGGTGGTTAGTCCATCCTGCAGTATGTTTTGTGGGAGCTTAACAGTCAGGTTTTCTTTCTCCTGGCTTAAGGCAGGTGTATTGAAGGAGGGTTTGTTCTTAGTGCAGACAGCAGAGCACCGAGTAAGAGGAACTTCAACAGGTCTGTGGCTCTTTTATTGGATTGAATACAAAAGCTGTCTTCTGAGTAAGCAGGGAGTACCAACCCAAGCAGATTTTTCTCCAGTGTTTTATCTTCCCAGTCCCCTTGTGCAGAAGGGAAGTCTTACGCCAGTTTGGAAGCGGGCAGGACTCTGAGGCTTCTCTTAAGTACAGTAAGGCACGCACAGCCAAAATCTTGGCTCTGTGAAGGATGTTTTCAGTGTAGCCTCTGAAAGTTTGTGTCGATGGGTGTGAGAGATTCTTCAGCAAGGGGGTGGAAGAAAGCTGCTTATATTCCCTTGTCAAGCAAAAATACTAGGTGGGAGTGGCAGATGGAGTGCTATCTATCTGTTAGGAAGTTTCCAGCAGGCGTATTATATTATTCCCAGCTAATAAAAGTAGCACAACTCTGTCTGTTCCTGTTGCATATACATAGACCAGGCAACAAATCCCTTGCTCTTGAGACAGCCCTGAAGGGGTTGACTGGTGAGCTGTGTCTCCTTTAGTTGGGTCATCCCACAGGTGCTTCTACAAAGTTTGTCTTCTGCTCTCAAGAGTGCATTGGGCTACTTGTTTTGCATAGGAGGAAAACACATATTTATTTGTACATGTAGTATCTCTATCAGCATGTATACCTGTATGTGGCAGGCTGTCCTTTCTGATGTTTCCAGGTGATTTGGTCACTTACAAAGCAATGGTGCTGTCCCTCTGTTTATCTTGTGCCTTCTGTTTAAGACAGAAGCCTGGAAAAATAGAAGGTGGATGGACTGGCTCTAAAAAACAAGGAGAGCTTTGCTTTTTATGCCCCAGTCTACTATTACTGTCCCCAGTGGCCTCATCGGTCCTGCTCTTGAGACCTCCTGAGAAGACACTCTCCCATTCCCCACCTCAGCTCTTGGGCTCGACCTGGGGTTATCTGCAGCTCTCCCCAAGCGTGTGCACTGACAGCTGAGGTCATGGAAAGCCTGAGGGAAGGTGACTTCTGGAAATTGCAGCTCGGTTGGGCTTCCCTGGCTGTGAGGAACAGAAAGCTTAGTCTTCCTGGTTGTTTAAAAACCTTCAAGGTCCTAAAGGTGAAAACCAGGTCTCCTGTCTTGCATGCTCATCCTGCATTTCAGACCCTGAATGTGATTTTTATTTTGCCACAGCAAAGCCAAAATGAAATGAACAGTGTCACTGTAAAATCGTCCTATCTTCCCATGAATTTTTGCACATACATTTTGTCAGAGCTTTTCCCCAGGATGGTGACCGTCTGAGAAATGGGTTTTTCCCTGCCACCCCATGCCTGAAGCCAGGGTGTGGAGGGAGAAATGATCGGCAGGGCTGAGATGTTTGTCAGGGCTGCAGAGAGCACCTCGTACCATCCCTCCATGCCATCCATGGCGCAGAACCTGTTTGCTGCCAGGCCCTCTTGGCAAGGATCAGCACTGTAATAGCAGCACTGCTGATGGGCGCCTCTCTCCCCAGCGCTCTGCTCTGTCCCGCCTGCCAGACTCCTCTGCTTGTGATCCCAACAGCCTGGCATCCCGGGGAGTGAATTGGCAGCCCTGTCAGTCCTGTGTCCTGGCTGCTGCACAGTAATAAAACTCTCGGCAGAATATGCAGGAAGATAATTACCGTTTTGCACTCCTGGCGTTGCCTGGCAGAATAAGGAGTGTTTTAGGGTCTGGGCCACATTTGGGTATGACCAGCTCGGTCCATGTTTCTAGCTCCGGTTCCTCTTGCTGGTCAGGTGGTTACGGCTCTCCAGCCCAAGCTGGAAAAGTGCTGTACAGCTTGGGAGGTGCATTTCAGTCAAGTAGTAAGCTTGACACGAGCCTGAAAGTGTAGCTGGCTCCGTGGATGCAGGCATGAGTAGCTGCTATGACTGGTCAGCTGTGGTCTTCATAGACTTATTTTTATATATATATATATATATATATATATATATATATATCTGTGTGTGTGTGTGTGTGTGTATTTCATGCCTAGTTTTGATACCAGCAGTGCTGGACACTATTGGAGGCAGGATACTGGTTTAATGGGATAAGGACAAACATCAGGACTTATGTTCTGTGGAGGTGAAGGGAGGGTCCTTGGCAGCTGTTTAAATTCATTTGGGAGTTGACCCACTGTTAGCAGGGTACAACCAACCAAATGCAATTTCAATCGTGCAGTGAGTTGCGCGGTCTGTGTTGACTGCATCCACGTAGGCTGCTACGGAGTCACTTTTTCTACCTGCTGAGCATGTGTGTCAGCGGTGAGTGCATCAAAGTGAGGGAGCGTGGAAGATGCGGGATGTGACACAGCCTCCGAAGAGAGGTGGAAATGAGATGTGTGGGAGGTGCGAGAGGGGATGTTGCTCAGACCCACCGGTTGTTCCTGGCAGCAGTAAGGAGGCTTGGTAAGGAAAAACCGAACCAGAAGTAGGTGACAAAATGTTTGGCATCGACCATTGTTTGTTATCTATTGCTAGTAATAGCTCTGAATGCAAAAGGAGCAAAGTTCACTTTTCCAACCCAGGTTCTCTTTCCTTTTATAGGAAAGAAAACAGAGCAGCAGGGAGCTGGTTTTAAACAGAGCAGTGGGGAGCTGGGGCAGTGGAAAGAGTTGTGAGGCTCTAAGTGCCTGGGCTTCGGTGGAGTTTCTCCCAGTAGCTGCAAAGTGGATGGAAGTGCACGCTCCTGGGAAGCTCTGGAGTTGGGCTGAAATCTACAGCATGTTTCCCAGATGTCTTTGCCACCGCAGGAGAAGGACAGGTTGAGAAGAACAAACAAATTCTAGAGATGCTGTTGGAGAAAGATCTGGCTGTGCTGGACAAAGGAGTGAGGTGAAAGCATGTCTGATACCTTGCCCTGGAGCTCTTCTGTCCCTATGGGCGAGAGGAAGGCAGGAGAAAGGCCAAGCAGGTCATTACTGTTTTGCACTCCTGGCATTGCATGGCAGAATAAGGAGTGTTTTGGGGTCTGGGCCACGTTGGGGTATGACCGTCTTGGTCCCTGTTTCTAACTCCAGTTCCTCTTGCTGGTCAGGTGGTTACAGCTCTCCAGCCCGAGCTGGAAAAGTGCTGTACAGCTTGGGAGGTGCGTTTCAGGCATCAGTGCAATAAGCTCAACATGGGCCTGAAGGTGCAGCCGGCTTCTCTGTAGAAGGATGTCAGTGTGAGGAGCTGCTGGTGGGGACAGGATCCTGGTCTAGTGGGTGAAGGAGGGACAGTCAGTTAACAGCAGAGTCCTTGGCAGCTCCTTAACAGTGTAGCTGGAGTACCAACAACAGATTCTTTGGCACGTTCACTAATGAGACCTAGTTAAAACTGGGACCAAGAGTGGTTTGAGGTGGGAATTTCTGCGGGAGAGGTTTCTGTTTTGTGTGAAGTGGATCATGTTTTGAGCCTCGCTGACCTGTTACCTGCTAGAGCAGCAGCCACAATGCCTGTGTGGCTGTGGTTTCAGGGAGTGCTCTGATCTTCATTGACCACCACACTGCAACAATAAAGAAAATAAGGGGGAAGGACCATTTCAGTCAAATTTATATGCTAAGAAAGCCAGCTGGCAGATGCCAGCCGTGCTGGTATTTCTGGCATGCCAGTCAGTGAGCGGGACTTCTGGAGTGCCGTCCACGAGGCCGGTGTGAGTCATGGCTTGTGAATGTCAGTATTTCTTCCTAGCTTTGGTGACTCCAGAAGGGAGCAATTCATATCCCATATCTCTCCCCCTACATTGTCCTGGAAGAGACGTGATTTGTTGTTTTTCTCCGTGGTCAGTATCAGCTTCACGCAGAGCTTATGTGGGTTTGGCTTTTGTAGCATAGGAGGAATGAGTCCTGTCCTCTGTGGAAGTAGAACTTGCTGAGGAGCTGCGCTGCCAGCGAGCTGGAAGCTGCGGTTAGTTCAGGTCCCGCGTTGCTGTATGGACTAGCCCTCTTCCATCTTCGTCTGGAGACTTGGCCTAGATGGGAGGCCTGCCAGAGGTGAGGTGAGAGATGTGAGGCAGTCTCCAGTTTACCTTGTCCACTTGGAGGGTTTTTGGAGGGACAAATTTCCAGTTATTGGGAGGACCTCTTTCTGCGTTTGGGGAGGAGGAACTGTCAGCTGGTTTCTGTGCCTTTGAGTCCTAGTTTGCTGGGTTTTTATCTCCTCCTGAGCAGGGAAATAGTACAAGCATCCTGATGGGCTCTTGCACTGTACGTGGGGAAGGAGGCAGAGCCTTGGAGATGGGTGCTGGAGAGCTTAACAAAAGCCTGCTCTGTCCATTGTGTGCTTCCCAGGGTTTACCTGTGGTGTGTGCGCTGTGTCCCGAGACAGGAAAAAAGGAAGTTTAAACCACTGTGCTTACACCAGGAAAAAATCCTGGTCACTGACTTGCACTGGGCTGTTTGCTTTCAGAGTTGGTCAGGCACTGGGGAAGCGTGGATCCTTCCTCTCAGGTGTGCTGCAAGAAGCCTGGAAGGAGGGAAAAGCAGACACAGTTGCAGAGGAAAAAGTGCTTTCACTGGTGTCACGAGCTTTACTTACAGGCTGCATCTGTCTCCATGTGGAAGAAAACCCCCTTGTAGAGAAAAGGGGTTTTATTGTTTGCTGCTTCATCAGGAATTTTAACAAGTTTTTAGGAAAAAAAGGAAGGAGGGGGAAGCCAAGTTAGATGAGAGCGGTGAGAGTATCCAAATTAAATTATTGTAGTTATATCAGTGTAATTCTTATCAACAGTATATTTATGAGTGTGTAAGTGGGGAGCTGGTTTCCCTGTGTAAGAAGGGCATGACAGCTGCAGATCAGCAGTATCCTCCCTATTTTGACATTGATAACCATCTCTGGCCAGCCCAGCTCCCTTCTCCCTGTATCACCCTGACCAAATAGTCCTTTCTGTTTTCCTGTGTCTGTGCACAGTGTAGTGGTTATCAAGTCAGATGCTGCTGCTGCACACGTGTGCCCCAGTGCAGCAAGGAGTGTTCTGAGTGGCAGGAAGGTGGCCCTGGCTCCAGAGTGGTCAGTGATGAAACACTATTTAGTCTGAGGTCAGTAACATGAGGATTATTTTCTCTGCCAGGATTGCCCTGGTTACTCCCAGCATAAATTTTAGAGTTTTATCTAAATTCTTCAAAATCAAGAAGTGATTCTTGTTTCCTGAGTTGCTCTATCTCTGGGTATTCTAGAGGGACCTCATCTTCACAGGGGGCATTTAGTACTGACCAAAACTCAGGTCAAAGTGAAGGTAGCTACTCAGTTTCTTCAGAAATTTTTGGCTGTGTCATTCCTGGATTTTCTCTGAGTATTTTATATTTCTAATGTTTAAGGACTGACTGTGTTAACCTACAAGTGAACCATGCTATGGACTACTTTCCCCCTCCTGCTCGCTAATGGCGTGGGGTGGCATTGGATAATGAGTCTGCCTAACGCTGGATGTTTGCTGTGTTCCTGGCCCTTGCACACAGAGGAAAATGCTCTGCTGCTTTCTGCTGAGCTTGAAGTTGTCTGAACACCAAGTGCCTGTCAGTAACATTTGGAGAGAACAAAGTACATGGTTTCTCACATCTCCTGAAGTCCTTTTAGTCTTCCTGATATTTGAGGGTTAATCCAGTGTGTAGAATGGACTACTTTTGGCCTTTAAAATTTTAACTTTTGAAATAACGAGAGATGTGACGGTATGGTCCCTCTTGACTTAAAAATTGACCTCCAAGGTTTGGGGGATGGTGTGGAGGATTAAGTTTCAAACTCCTTTTAGGCTTTCTTTTAATGAAGCTTGTTCAGGGTAACCCGAGGGTGGGTTGGTGGAGAAATCCCCTGCAGGATTTCCTGGGTTTGTTTGAAGTCCAGTTGGTTTGTGCTGGCATCTGTTAGAGGAACCCTTTTCCAGTTACTCATTCCTCCCACCTCTAAATGAAGGGGATGATATGCTGAGGCAGACTTGCCAAAGTTTCTGTACTGACCATAGCTCTGTACCCTCCACGAGGAGTTACCCTTTGCCCGTGTGTTTCTTTAAAGCAGAGGGGAGGACCTGAGCAAGCGCAGCTCCCGGTGCCTCTGCATTGGAGGTCTGTGTACAGACCAGCGGAGCAAGGTGTTTCAGGGAAGTGGTTGACGGCTTGGGGCTGGGGGATTTCTTTAGAGCTTGTTGGCGTGTGCTCTGGGGTCAGGGACTTCTTTTTATCTTTTCTCCTGCCTGCAGCCTTGGCGAAGGGCCAGCAATTGCCTCGAGGACAGCCCTCGCCTCCCGGTTATTAATTCACATGCTGGTGCCTCCCTGTCAAGTTTGCAGGCTGGTCTAAAAACGGCTGTGTAAATGGTTTTGGTGGAGTCATTAAAACCTGCTACACAAGAGCGAGGCGGAAGGGGGAGGAATGTTTTATTTTTGGCTGGGGGTTGTTTAATTTTTACTGGAAGAATGGTCCTTTTCAAGGCAGCCTTAAGCAGCGTGGATTGAGCATTGTTTCCAGCATTGCTCCTATAGCAACAGGAGAGAGACAGCTCCTATGAACTTGGACTTAGAGCTCTGGGAAATGAAATGTCATTTAATTTGCCCTTGACTGTGCTTGATATTTGATCTGACTCTAGTAAAGTGTTTTTAGCTCTGGAGAGGAATATAACTCCTCAAAGTGTTCAGTGATCACTCCAAAACACCCTCAGAGACATGAATGTCGGGGATATATAAGGATTGATTGATGCTCAGAAGAGACTTCATGGCCGTTCCTGGCACTGCTGTTAGCAAAGTGGATAATTCCAAGTGCAAGAGTGTTCCTGCATGAGGTGGTTGTCCTGGGTAGGAAAGGAGGCTCCTGAGAATGTCACCGGTATCTCTCTAGCTGCCACGCTGAGGTGAGAGCTGCTGTTGCCCCATTGGGTGGCTGCGTGATGTTCCCTTTTCTGTTGGTGCGCTGGGGTGCTGCAGTGCATTGCTCTGTTCCTAAGGTCGCAGGTGCCAGCTCTGTTCCTGACAGGCTGAGAGGTTTTCTCTGACATGGCTGGCACCAGTCCTGAGCTAATCAGCAACGTGGCTGAAGGAGTAAGACTGTTAACCTTGGTTTCCACTGTCAGATACCTCCTCAGCTGCTTTTAAAATACAGTCTTTGTGGAGTTGAAACTGAGGCAGACTGCCTGGGAGAGATCTGGGCTGACTCCAGAGGCTTTTGCCTTGCTTTTGTTTGCATCGCAGAATGTGTGGACAGGAACAGCCTACTCAAAAGCAAAACAAGTTTTGTACAAAAGCTAAAGCTGGTGCCAGCTTTCTGCACTTCTTGCTTTGGTGCTGTCTGCAGTCAGGTGTCGCAGGCACAGGCAGGACAGTGCTAACAATGTCTAGAGGACAGAACAGCTTGGTGGATGGAGGATGGACGTTGAGATGTGAGGAGAGCGAATCCACCCCTTCTTTCTGCTGGGAGAGTCACTTGGTCTCTGTGCTTCTATTATTATATGCTACCTTTTTTTCTTTGTTGAGATGCTTTGAGGAGGCAAAGAGTCTTTCAGGCAGTGAGGTTATAGAGTATTGTGTCACTGAGAGGCTAGAAATATACCCCGTGGTGACACCAGCTGCCTGCCCTCTCTTCTAAAAACTGCTGCACGTATTTTTGACAGTGAGATTTACAGTCCCATGATTCATTTGTGAGCTTGGTGAGGTGAAGATGTTCGCCTGCCATGGGATATGCCCCCAATACTGTGGGCAGGTAGAAAATCTACTGGCTTTTAGCTAGTCACCTTTTCACTGCAGAGATTTATAGGGAATGAAACAGAAAGTACCTCTGCAATGAAACTGCAGCCAAATTCTGAGTGACTGTGTGCTAGCTAACAACACAGCACGTGTTCTCAGGTTAGCCTTTACCCTGAGCTCAAACCACTGTGTAAAAAACCAGCTATTTGTAGAGAGTGAACAAATGGTTATCATTTGGAGAGTGCTTTGAATTCATGTACAGAATTGCCTGAATAGGCTTTGTGGGGCTGGGAGGATTTTAATCCTCCCAGGATTTTTAGTGCTTATTGGCTTGGTCCTAGTACTAGCATGGCTACAGGGCAGGGAGGTTTTGTGAGCACTTCCTGAAAACGCTGAGGACCCGGTGGCTTCGCTTCTGAGAGCTGAGCTGAAAATGAATGTAATGAATAGAAAGGGATCAGGCAGAAAGCTGATTCTGCACAAACTGTTTTGTTTAGAAATGTGACTTAATGCTGCTGGTAAGTTCTCCAGCACAGACAAAGCCAGGCTTTAAAAAACCCAACCAAACCAAACCCCAGAAAACTCTCAAAGCCCACAACGCCTGTGAATAGAGTTGGAAAAACAGAATTTAAAATTCCAATATCAGTCTGCAGTGAAGAGTTTGTCTTGTCTGTTGGCTAACCCTGACCTATCTGAACTATTGTTCCTTGTCGTGGCAAACCCTCATTGCTCTGAGCTCTCTGCAAACACACGCCAGGCACTGATTTCTGGTGCTTCAAGTGAGAGAAAAGAGACGGTTATTGTTCCTCTCCTCAGTTCAATGACTGGTGAAGTGGTTCCTGTGTATAAATAGCATGAAGTGCTTTGGGATCTTTTAGTATAAAGGAGGCCTTATGAGATACAAGAGGATGTTGTTTGACGCAGAAGGAGTTCCTGTTGGTGCGCAGTGCGTGCCGGTCTCTGGCCTTCCAGCTCCTGGTGAGACGCGGTGTGTGGAGGGGCCGTGTGCTTCCCTGGTAATCCACTTCTGGGAGCAGCAGACCCGGCCTTCCCGCCCTCAGCGTGTGGCTGGCTCTGGATTTTGTTAGAACCAGAAAGCCCTGAGAAGGGTTTTTTGTTTGCTTTGTAGTGCTACAGCGCAGACATGCAGTTCCGGGCATGCTTGGTCACTCTTTTTCTCTCTTACATTTTCTTAATGGTTGTGAAATTGGTTTTACGCTAATGTTGCTTTTATCCTCAAGGATCCTGAAGCCAGCCATCACCTTGCCTACGTTTGATTAACCCCCTCGTAAAACACATAATTCACAGGTATGTATGTGATGCCAAGCATGTAAATCCTTGCTGAGTTTGAAATTTATGCTTGTCGTTATTTATGCTCCAGTAAGTCCCTCCCCTGGGGAGTAAACAGTCTCAAAAAATGAGCGGAAGGGCTAAGTGCTCTTCTGAGAGACAGTTCTTGTCTTGAAGAGCTGGCAGCTCCTCAAGTCTATTAGGCACACAGCTCCTCACTGGATACCTGACACTCATCAAAATTCACAAGAGTTAAAGATCTACATCTCTCTTGCGGTGGTCTATTCAGAAAGAAGCAGGGTAGAAGAAAGGAGGGATTTCATAAGTGTCCTGAGGGGCGACAGCAGGATTGTGATGCACCTGTGGAGATGATGTCTAGACCCAGAGGGAATTGAGGTAAGATCCTCCCAAATTCCCAGGATGGGATCTTGCTGCTTCTCTTCAAGTTCTTCAGAAAGGTGCTCTCCCATTTGAGGGGTGGAGCCAAGCAGGGTCTGCCAGAGATGGCCAAGAGATCGTACTTGATGTTGAATGTAGGTGGCTTTCCGAGTTGTCTCCACCTCTCCCAGGACCACTGTGCGCATTCCTGGTGGGCACAGATGGTGTGGCTGGAAAACACTGGTTTGTATTCCTTGCTTCTCGGCAGCCCCTAAAAGGCTGAAGGCAAGATCCTTTTGTGCCAGATACTGTACAGTCAAGGAAGATGACTCCATGCCCTCAGGAGTATGTAATCAGTTTAGACAACAGGCAGAAGGACATAAAGGCAGTTTCCAACCTGTGTCTGGGGAATCTCTTTCACCAGTGCCAAGTGAGTTCAGCTTCCATGTGAAGGGTCAGGGAGGAGGGGTTTGGGCCAAAATCTGTTCTGTGTGCCTGCCCCACACATAAGTATAAATGACAATTCTTTGTCATTTATAGGAAGGAGAAGGAGCTTTTTTGCTTCACTGGATGTCTGGCTTGTGTTTTGCCTTCTCCCCAGCCCTAGAGGCACAAGTACTTTGACTTCCCAGCATGTTCCAGCATGCTGAGATGGAAAGCAAAGCGCTCAGCTTTGCATCCTGGGGCATCTTTCTCTTCTGAAAGGGCAGCAGTGCGGGAGCAGCATGAAGCAGATGGATAAATGGTAAGGCACAAGGGCTACCTAAGGGGAGTCTGGGCCCAGCCTCAGGACTAAGGATGCTTCAGAGCTATTGCTTGCTTTGCAGGTGACCACACTGCCAGTGCTTTCCCTCCTCTCCCCAGTTCTCAGAAAGCTTCCTTGTCTGATTTTAATTAATGATTCCAGGACTTTGTCCTGCTTCTCAATGGCTCAAATGTTGGAATTTCCACTGTTTCTCTCGAGATGATTTTGTGGTCTAGAGGCTACACAGTAATGTGAATCAACAAGTTTCTAGTTCTTACCAGAGCATTCCTTTTCATAGGGAATGGCAGCAGGGGTGATCCAAGGTGATTATAAGTGAAGGTGTGTCACCCATGCTATGCTAGGTAAAGGCCTGCAGGAACCTCTCCTTGAAGATAATAGGAAGTTAAAATGCTTATAAATTGCATTAAATTTGATCTGTTAATAAAAAGTAAATGCTTTCTTCCCTGGTGGTTTTCAAACACCCCATTATCCCACCTGGGCAAGTCAGGAAGTATTACTGCTTCCATATCCTGGTACTCGTGATAGATAAGAGTTTAAGCCTTAGGCTGTGAAGTAAGTTAGTGTCGAGGTGTAGATCAAAGGATCACTAATTCAGTATCCAAACAGGTTAAGGGAGGAAGAATTGTTATTTTCTTCTCCTCCTCATCCTGCTGCCTGCAATGCCAATGGAAACATTGTGGAGACAATTGAACCTGACTGCTGTGAGATGGCTGAGGATGTGGCAAGTACAAATGATCGCAAAAAGTTTGGGACCCTCTATCTTAGAAAAGTAGGAAACAGAAGGATACTAGGGGCCATTTTCCAGTACAGCAGCCTTATGTGGCCTAGCTGCCTCCACAGAAAGGACAAGCTGTGGGATGACACATCAAGGTTAGAGGGTTGCTGTGCTCTCAAGGCTCTCATCCTGTTGCTCTGAGACCTCCTGGGTACACTGGAGGACACTTGAAGTCTTACATAGAGGATAATCAGGGGCTCCTGAGGTAATAGGAGCCAACAGGGAAACACTGGTGAAATACCTCAAAGGAATTCAGGTGTGTTCCTCTGAAAAGGTGACCCGGCCAACAGCCCAGCTGAAGTGCCTCTGCACCAATGCACATAACGTGGGCAACCAACAGGAGGAGTTGGAGGCCACTGTGCTTCTAGAAAGACTGGAGTGCTGCTGTCGATGGCTACAAGCTGTTCAGAAGGGACAGGTGAGGAAGGACGGGTGGGAGCATTGCCCTTTGTCAAGAAATGGATGGATTTTGAAGAGCTGTCCCTGAAGAATAGCCATGAGCAGGTTGAAAGCTTATGGGTAAGAATTAGAGACTGAGCCAACAAAGGGGACCTTGTGGTTGGTGTTTACTGCAGGCTGCTGATTCAAGGAGAGCCCTTCACCAAGGGCAAGTCTTGCCTGACCAACCTAGTGGCCTTCTACAATGGAGTGACTACATCAGTGGATGAAGGGAAGAGCTGTGGATGTCATCTGTCTGGAGTTCTGTAAGGCCTTTGACACAGTCCCCACACAACCTTCTCTCTAAATTGGAGAGATATGGATTTGATGGGTGGATTATTTGGTGGGTAAAGAATTGGCTGGATGGTCACTTCCAGAGAGAAGTGGTCAACAGCTCAATGTCTGCATGGAGGTCTGTGATGAGTGGTGTCCCTCAGGGGTCTGTACTGGGACCAGTGCTGTTTAATATCTTCATCAATGACACGGACAGTGGGATCAAGCACACCCTTAGCACATTTGCAGATGACACCAGGCTGAGTGGTGTGGTGACACACCTGAGGGACAGGATGCCATCCAGAGGGACCTGGACAAGCTCAAAAAATGGGCCCATGTGAACCCTGTGGGGTTCAACAAGGTCAGGTGCAAGGTCCTGCACATGAGTCCAGGAATACGGGGTGGGGGATGAACGGATTGAGAGCAGCCCTGAAGAGAAGGATTTAGGGGTACTGGTGGATGAAAAACTGGACATGAGCTGGCAGTGTGAGCTCACAGCCCAGAAAGCCAACTGTCTCCTGGGCTGCATCCAGAGCAGTGTGGCTGCAGGTTGAGGGGAGGGATTCTGCCCCTCTGCTCTGCTCTCGTGAGACCCCCCTGCAGTGCTGGGTCCAGCGCTGGAGTCCTTCGTACAGGAAAGACATGGACATGCTTGAGTGGGTCCAGAGGAGGCCATGAAGATGATCAGAGGGCTGGAACCCCTCTCATGTGAGGACAGGCTGAGAGAGTTGGAGTTGTTCAGCCTGGAGAGGAGAAGGCTCTGGGGAGACCTTATAGTGGCCTTCCAGTACTTGAAAGGGGGCTTATAGGAAAGATGGGGACAGACTTTTGAGTAGGGCATGTAGTGATAGGACAAGGGGTGATGGTTTTAAACTAAAAGAAGGTAGATTCAGACTAGATATAAGGAAGACATTTTTTATAGTGAATGTATTGAAACACTGGTGGAGGTTGCCCAGAGACATGGTGGATGCCCCATGCCTGGAAACATTCAAGGCCAGGTTGGATGGGGCTCTGAACAACCTGATCTAGTTGAAGATGTCCCTGCTCGCTGCAGGGAGGTTGGACTAGATGACCTTTAAAGGTCCCTTCCAACCCAAGCCATTCTATGGTAAATGTAGTACGGTTGTAGAGAAATAACTCCTGTTAAGTTTGAAGGCACCTTCCTGTGGCTTCTTGCTTATTTGAGGGAGGTGTTGTGCAGTTACACTGGGAAGTTGAAGCCTTGCTCTAAGAGGGCTGTCGGTGGCAGATGAATTCAGGGAGCTGTTTTCCAGCAGACCCTACAGTGGTGTTTAAGACCTGTGTCTTGATTATGCTTCAGCAGGGATAGAGGCTGAAGAAAACAGTTCCTAGCATGTTTTTTCTCTGCTTGGGCCCTGCTCTGGTTTGTGCTCTATATCCTGGGGCTCGTACACCCTGGGAGCAGAGGGTGGACGTACACAATGGGTGCTGGTACTGTCTGCCCACCACTTTCCTCTTTCCCAGCAGTTCCTGCAGTGATCTCTGAGGCACTAACACCAGCTGGGGCTTCCCACTGCACAGAAGGGTCTGCTTCTGAGCTTTCTCATGGAGTTACTTTCAGGCCTTTTCCACCAGAATGAGCTGTCGTTGTGTGTCCACAGCCTTGACAGAAACCATAGCACCATTTAGAGGATGCAGTGATGAATATAAACCTGTTCCCACAGCTTCCTACCATCAGAAGGTCTTCCCACTCCCCACTGCCGTGGTATGGCTCTCTCCGTTATCCAGTGCCCACTTTGCAGTTTCATCAACTGCATTCATAAGGTGTATTCTGAAATCATGAGCCCTGTTAAAAGGAGGACTTGGTGGCAAAGCATATTATCAAATATTGATTCCCAGAATAATCTTTGACCTAGTTCATGATTCTCTGCATCTCTCTTTTCTTTTTCAGCTTTCTGCTTTCCTGAATCCAGCAGAGGACCAGAGTCAGCAAGAAGAGAGGGGGTGGAAGAAAGCACTTAAAGACAAGTGAACATCTGCACTGCTGCTGTGAGCTGCCTTGGTGGTGAAAGGTCAGCATCAAGACTGTTGACCCATGTTGGCTCTCGATTTGGGGTAGATAATGGCACTTGGTAGTTGTGTAAATCAGGGCTCTTCACCTGCAAGCTTCAGAGTTCTGGGAAGGCTTTACTTAATGACTGTTGGCTGCTCTCTGGGTTGAGAGATGTGCTGGCAAGTTGATAAGCAGCTGGAGGCTTTTTCTGAGCATGTTCAGTGGGGTAGGTAAAGTGGCAGTGGTAGTATTTTCATATTACAGAGAGGGAACTTAGGTCATGCTTTCAAAGGCTGGAGCTTAGCCTTGCCTGAGAATGAGGTCTTTAGTCAGTTTGCTGAAGGTAATAGGCTGTTGGCCCACACGTACCATGGGGAGGACATCTGCTTTGTTTCCAAAGAGCTGCCTCTGGGCCAGGATTATCTGGTCCAGCTCAGAGAGACTCCAGCCTAGCAGACAGCTGATGATGTTGGACTTGCAGCCCTTTGGGAGCTGCACTTTGATAGCAGCATAGGTGCAGCAGGATTTCCTGCAGCAAGTCTTTCTTGTGTGTGTTGGCAAAGATGTCCGAAGTTACCTAACTTCTGGCATACAAGTTACCTATAATAGACGTCACTGATGTGTCGGATACTAATCTTCTTGCTATCGTTCAAAAATCAATAATTTAAAATAATGATGTTTTTAATGACCTGGGAGCGATTTCATTTGGCATTGTTTCTTCCCCATCTGTCAGACAGTGCTTTAGGGGAGGTTGTGCAGAAAAAGCCTGCAGGCCTGGCTTTCTTTGCTGTTTAATTAAGTACTGTTACTGTGCAAGTTGAGGCAAATGTACCAAGCAGTGTCTGTGATGACTAAATGAATGTCTAGCCAGCAGGAGAGTGTGTGTGTGTGCATGCCACGTGCTTTCTGAGCTGGGATGTGGGTGTGTGCCTTTGTGTGCCTTTGGGCCTGCAAATAGAAATACAGTGGTCTGACAGGGGATAACCAGAGCAAGTCCTGCCATTGAGATTTTAGGTGGCTCAGCACAACAGAGCAGCTGTTTGTACAGTGCTTGTGTTCAGCACCCAGAACTGGAGCCAAAATGCTCAACTTCTGGTATATTCCTGTTGACCAGCTTGTCCCAAGAGTTCAGTTGTGGTAGGATGAGAGCCCAAGAAATTCAGGCTGGGGAATGGTTTGACTTTTGAAGGGACCCCTGCCTTGCCTGGCAGCCATGCTCTGTGTGTTCCTACACAGCTGGGAGGTTGTGGCTTGCAGTCACCAGGGCAGGGTGAGCTCAATCTCTTTTTTCTTTTTTCTTTTTTTTTTTGAGATGTCTGTGTAGGTGGATTGTCCTTTCCTTCTTGCTCTTCATCTAGGTGCTTCATTATTATTCCATTCTCTTGTACTTCATTATTGGCATCTGGCAATCTTTGATGTATTTGAGCCAGCATGCCTTGTAAATGGTTGCCAAAATCGTTTTACCAGACAGTCATCTCATTATGGAGTTTACTCCATACTCCTCAGTAAGGATTTTACTGACCCCAGAAGAGGTTATTCCAGTTCACTGGCCAAAGCAGCCTGTACTGGCCAAAGCACTTTTGAGGCAGTGAAATTGTGTGGCTGTAGGGCTTTTGCCAATACACCAGTCACCTGGAGCCTGTCATGCCTCACAGCTGGCATTCCTCTGTCAGCAGGGGTTCTCAGTGCAGACCATGACAACATCACTGGGTTTAGAGGAAGATGAGGGTCCTGCACTGGGGAGGAAGGGCAGAGGCAAGGGACAGACTAAGGGATTTGCCGAAGGCTTTGCATAAAGTCTGTGTCAGAGTGGAGAATTGCATTCAAGCTCTTCAGGTCCCAGTTTCCTGAATTAATCTTCAAACTGTTACCCCTCCCTTTCATGTGCAGGTTCTTGTCACTCTGAATTTGTCCTTGTTTTTTCCTCCCATCTTTGTGCATTTCTTTTTTGTTGGACCATTATTGCTCCTTGCCACTTGTTGCAAGTGTGTGGGCATAGTAGGAACCTGTTGTTGATTTCTGGTGGATTACATAAAAATACCTCTCTTCATTGTATGACTAAATTTCACAGCCTGTATCCCATGATTGCTTGCTTAAATTTAACTTGCTGGTGAGGTTACTGTCTATTGGACTGGACCAAGTGAACTTCATTATGGAAGTGCTTTTGGTCTTCTAATCGCTTTTACAGTTAGCAAAGCACTTCCTGTTGTGAAGCTTATGTCAAATTACTATGGTTTTATGCATTTGTAATCACACCCCTGTGGCATAGCTGGCCATTTTCTGTCCATTGGAGAGCTTGTTTGTAATTATCCATGATTCAGAATAGACCTTTGCTTCGGTGTTTTAAAATAGAATATAACTCTGTGTGTTAATTAATGTTGCTACTTCTTATCTGGTTGCAAGAGTGGTTCGTGCCACTTCTGAGGTCTGTTATAAAGATGACTGAAGCCGAGAGACCCTGGTTATGTCAGTGATTTCAGGATGAGGCCCCCATGTTCATCGGGGCGCTGTGGAGCAGATCAACACCTCTGTGCTTTTTGGGACCATGAGGCTCAGAGCCTGAAGGCAGACTGTGGCTCCCCTCTCCCCTGCATGAGCTCTTTGGGAAAAGCATTTCAGTGCCTTCTCCTGCCCTCACTTGCTTCCCCTGAAGACCAGTGTAGCTCCCTAAAGGCTGACCCTGTCTCTGCAGGCAGTGGGGCTGGCAGGCCACCCTGTGTGAGGCAAGGAGCACAAACACACCACTTTCAAAAGGAGAGTCTGGAAGGAGCTGCCTTTCCCTGAATAGCTTGCTGGGTGAGTCATTAAGCACGCAGAGGCAGCCAGTGCCATCAGCTCTGCTCCTGGCTAGGAAGGATAGATCAAACAGGAGACAGCCCTGATTGCTTTCTGATTCATGGCCTGCCATCCCTGCATGAATCACAGTGCCTTATAAACCTGCAGCTGTTCCCTGCCAGCTTTCTGGAAACAGATCCTTTCCTTGCAGCAGTGAAGCTGAGATGCTTGAAAGGCCTGTACGTGGTGCTCAGTGGTGCAGGTCCTGCAGTCTTGAGGGGAATTTCAGACTCTCTCGTCTGAGTGCAAGTGCAGTCTCAGCTGTGTGTCTGCCCAGTCCTCACCCAGAACGAGATGCAGCTTCGTCTGGGATTTCTGACCTCTCCGATCAGGAGAAGGGGCAAGTTAGCATCCCTCGATAGGGCCCAGTACCTGCTGTATGCTGATATGTGGAAATATCTGTAGTGGCTTTTTTTCTGGCAGGGGTCATACTTTAAGAGGAAGAGGGAAAGGTTCTTGAAATCCTCTGGAGCAAGAGGGAAACTGGGCCAAGGAGCCAGCGCAAGGCCAGTAAGCATTGTTACTGCCCCCTGGCTCTCAGTGATGAGGACCAGGGTCAGTCTCAGCAAATCTACAGTGCATTTTCCTCTACTTATGACCTGAGTAGAGGGCCATAGTAGAGTAGTAGTACTTATGACCCCTAGAAGGGGTGGGCAAAAATCCAAGTACAGCCCTCAGAGTCTTGTTCCTGGAGGGCATCTCTCTGTTTTGGGTTGTGCAGGCGTGTGTGGCTGTGGGAGCCTGTCTCTGCTGCCATTCCTGTTCTGTGGCTAAATGAAGCCTCTAGGAGCTGTAAATCTGTCACCTTCCGTGAACATTGCATTCATGGGGCGTCTTCTCATTGAGAATTTACAGACCTGTTTGGTGCATATGGTACTGCCAGCATCCATTCCTCCCCACTGCCCCGGGCTTTTTTGTGTTGCAACACGGTAATTAATCTGAGCGTTGCTGGAGGTTCTGATCTCTTCTGAAGATAAATCCAAAGAGTTATTCTTGATATATGCCACCATTTTGGATCTGCTCCCTTTGCCAGTGAAACAGCCTTCTGTTGCCAACTGTTGTTACCAGATGTTATTCTAGAGAAAAATGTTTTCTTGTTAAAGGATGACAGGGGACAGGCATGGGTGGCACTGCTGGCATATTCTCACCTTTCCCTGTTAGTTTCATTTATTAGTATCTAAAGCACAGTCCTGGCTGGGGATTTTGAGTGGGCTGTCATGAAGGAAAAGGAAACAGTTCCCTGCAAATAAAATACAATTATGCTGTGGAATGGGCAGCTGTTGTTCCCAGCCTTGGTTCATCTGGCTCTAAAGCCAGATGTTAGCAGTGCTAGCGGCAAAGATCAAAGTGAGTGACTGACCCAACCCGATAGCCACTTGATTGTGCATCCCCATGTCTCTCTGCTGTCAGGTGTTTTGCAGCGGGCTCACCAAGGTAGACAAGTGCCTGCACTGCGTGTCTGGATTGCAGCTGCAGTGGGTCTGCAGAGGAAGCTCACACCACTTGTGTAAAGTTTTGTAATGTAAGCGAGCATGAACTGCACGCCTCTGGAAAAGGGGAGAGGCTCTTTGCCTGCCTGCTTCCAGGGAGATTGGGTACAAGATGCAGGAGAGGTGGTGTGGATTTAGTTGCAAACTGCCTCACACAGGTGGTGCTGGCAATGATGCTCTGGGCAGTGCCTTTGGCCTGTCTGCCTAGTCAAGCAGTGGTGAGAATATTTTTTTCAAGAGCTTCAGACCTTCTGGAATCACAACAGGAGGCAGTGAAGTGACATGGAGCTGCACTTGCTGCAGACTTGCTTCTGAGAAACCTGCTCAGGACTGTAGCAGATCTGTAGCACTGCACCAGGACTGACCCACAACGAGCTCCCATTCGTGATGTATCTGCAGTGGCATTTTACGCTGTCAGATTCTCTGAAGCCAGTGGTTATGTTTCTTCATCTTAGTAGCTGGGACAGCTGCCCTAGGAGTCAGCTGGCCAGTGAGAAGGGCCATGAGAAATGAGCAGAGTGAAGAAGAGAATTAATTACTCCAGCATATTGCTGGGGTTCAAAAAGGATAGGGCATGTGAGTGGATAACAAGTATGTTCCCAGTTACAGTTGTAAAGACTAAAAATACACCAAACTTAGAGAGGGATCTATTTAAGGCAGTTGTAACTAATGCCAGTGAGGAAAGAACATTCTCTGGAGCCAGATTATTCCATAAATGTCAAAGACAGAGGTTTCTGTCACTGCCTTCAGAAGAAGCAGTTGCAGGCTGGAGTCAGGAGCCAGATACTGGGATTTTCTGGATAACAGGTCTGGGATTTCATTTATTTTGGGTCAGATAGGAAGAAGTGAACATGAACTGTACTGCTATAAGCTTCCTCACTCTGACATTGATCACAGTTCATGGTTTTGGCTTGACTGCTCGCACAATGGTAGGTCTGATCCCTCCACTGTAAGTATTGATCTAAAGGAGAGTGAGTCTCCAGAAGTGACAGCAGGATGGGGAGAGCGAGGGAGGATGAAGGCGGTACAGGAAGGCCACATGCTGGTACCATCTGCCTCCCTTTCACACTGTGCGAGGCCTCGTGCTGTGTAGGTCACCCAAATGGATACAAGAGCTCTTTATCTAAGCAAGCACTGCCTAGCGTCCTGCAGTCAGTTGAATGGCTTGCTCACTGGACTATTTCAGCAAAAGGTCAGAAGTGTTGAGTTCTTGCAGCAGCAGAGTAGTAATGCTGGTCTTTTGGGAGAAAGGGTGTGATGACTGACTCAAGTTTTTATCTTTTTTTTTTCCCCAGGAACTTGTCGAACCAGAAAGATGCGTGAGTATACGGAAAAGAAGGAAACATGTGGAACCATCTGCCTCAAGTACCTGCTCTTCATCTTCAACTTCTTTTTCTGGGTAAGAAACTTCAGTCTGTTTCAGAGGCACTGAGATGGCACTGCAGTTTTGGTGTCAGGGCACAGGAATCTAAAGCTTGATGAAGTCTTTTGGCAAACACCGCTGATGTCAGTTCAGTAGGACACAGATTTTGTCCTGTGGGGTGAAATCCCATCCCTTGGGCTTGCCTGCCCAGGCTGCAGAAGTTATGGTTTGACACTGTAGCCTCTGGCTGTTTCTAGGTCATGTTACCAAGTGTAGAAAATAACAGGGAGCCTGAAAACATGCTTTGTTTTTCAGGGAGACTGAGGACTCCACTTTCTTGCCATTCCTCCTCTCAAGATGGCAGAGGGAGTCGTGGGGCAGCTAGAACAAGGGCAGTGGAGTGGGACAGCTAGAGCAAGGCTAACAAATACCTTCTTGCACCTGAGTCCACACTAGAGCCTCCTACACTCATGCTTCCACCAGAAAGTTACTGATAGCAAAGGATTGTTTTTCCCTTTGCTGCCTGGGACAGAGCATTAGAGGGTCCAGGCCAGACCTTTAAGAAAAACTGTCTGATCTTACTAGAAGCTGCATAAAACCCTCCAGAAAGACAAGGCTTGCAAAGAGAAAAGGGACTGGTAGTCTGGCAGGCTTCTCCACATTCATTCGCTGCAAGGGTTAGAGTTTAGCCAGCCAGGCTGTTTAGCTCTTTCCAGACTGCTTTGTCCCCAGATGTGTAGTCTAGGAAGGAGATACGGGGCGTGGTTGTCATTTATTGGTAGTACTGTTCCCTGACAAACAGTGAAAGCTTGCTGATGTAAAGCTGTTTTCTTCCCCTCTGCTGCATCCCGATAGATTTGACATTTTTTCGTATTTGCCCAGATAATGGTGTAGCTGCATTTGGGAAGGTTCTGGTCCAAGTCCGAATTGCTGTGCACAGGTAGATGCTTCAGGTAGCTTGTGTCTCAGGCTGACTAGGGTGCTAAACTGGCTGCCCTGGAGCCCCTTGGTGCACTGGAGCCTGTGGGTCCCAGTGAGACCTTTGGGAGTCCTTCCTTTAGTGCAGGTCATCTTTGGCTCAGCTTATGGAGCTGAGACACATCCTGGTATCCAAGCCCAGTTGCTCTGGGAGGTGAGGATGTTCACACATCGATGCCCTTCATTTGCTTGCTTCTCTCTCTGCCCAGCTGGCTGGCGGGGCCGTGATGGCAGTGGGCACCTGGACCCTAGCTGAGAAGAGTGACTACATCAGCCTGCTCTCCTCCAGTACATATTCGGCAACTGCTTATATTCTGGTGGTGGCTGGGGTGGTTGTCATGGTTACTGGCATCCTTGGTTGCTGTGCCACCTTCAAAGAGCGTCGGAATTTGCTAAGAGTGGTAAGTTTTGCTTGGTTGTTTTGTTTGGGGGTGGATTCACCCCATTTTGTCTTGAACCGTGCTGGGAGGGAGGGAAACATCTTGGTTGTGTTCTGCATCAACCTTACTTGTTTGTCCTGGAGCAAATACCACTAAAGCCTCCAGCTCCTCACAGCAGTGCTGTCCTTGTCCTAGGGGCAGGTTCTCCTGCAGAGCATTGCCTTTCATCCGCCCAAAGAATGTGCTTACCATTGCATGCTCCAGAAGTACAGAGTACAGTCATAATACCTATACTTTGTGTAAGAACATCTGTTTGAAACTATTCAGAACAAAATCTCCTGGCTTTTGTCTCTTCCTTCTTCCTTCCCCATCCTGTATTATCTTTTGGAAAATAGAAAAAGAGAGGAAAATATGAGAGACCTGTAACAAAACTGGCTTTTAATGACAGTAGGTTCAAGCCAAATTAACGTGGTTTTTCACTTGGTTGTCTACCGGTCTTGGACCAGCCAGGATCGTGATGACACGCAGAATCATGACAAACTCACCCCAGTTTGTTGAAGAGGGAGCATTGCCAAGAGCAAATGCTGCTGCACTGTCTGCAAGCTCCCAGTTTATTCCCACTTGTTTACATAGGTTTGTTTTTATTTCTACATCCCACTGACCTTCAGGTTTTGCCTGTTCACTGCTCACACGCTCACCACACTCTGTAGGTGGTGTTTTTTCCTGCTATTTTTCACACAACATCGTGTTCCATAATGTTGCCTCAGTTATCCACAATCGTTCTTCTAACCTCAAGGTCAGTTTTCATTTTGCCAAACTACCAATTCTTAATTCCCACAGTTGTCAAAAATCAGAACGTTTCCAGTGAATATTTTCTTTAGTCACAAAAAAAATTATTTTAGTTTCGCTTCCACAAAAAAAGCTGCACTGTTTTGATAATCTGCTGCTTCTTTTACACCTTTCTGTGTGTTACTTCCTGAGCTCCTTCCTCACCCACCTACGCTGAAGTTTTTGACCAGCCCTAGGGTTTCTGTTCCACTTCCTACCTCTCAAAACTCCCTTTCAGTCTGGTATGTGGTAGGAGTCCCTTTTAGTATCTGGGCTACAGTGGTGAGTGCAGTGACTGAAATAACAATCAGGGGCTCTTGGCTTTCACAGTTACAGAAGAGGATACTTCAGCAACTCTTCAGCTCCTTCCTTTGGAAGTCCTCATTCACCTCACTGTCCCATTTCCCCTCTTTTGTTTGGATAGAGCAGCAGAAGTAGGAGATGGTGAGCAAACCTGATGCTTGTAGAACTGCTTTGAAGGCCGGGTAATCCCTGCAAGAGGCAGAGTAGGGCCAGAAAGGGAGAATAAAAGAGGGAGGAGGACACAGTGAGTGCATTGCTGATGCTTGTTCATTAGGCCCCTGGTCTGTAGCAGTCCCTTTTGGCCTTGCTTCACTTACTCTCCATGCCAAAGAGATCTCCCTTTGTCTTTTTGCCTCAACCAGAAGCTATGGATGAAAATCCGATGGGGTTTTCTTTGTTACTCTGCCACAGAAAACTAATAATTGTCTCTTGTGAACAAAAGGTCACTCTGTCTCCTTACACCACGGGTCCTTTGGGAGTGGCTGGTTGTGACAGGCCTATTGTCTCTTCTTGCTTGCACTCTGCTTTGGTTTCGGGTGAGTAATCTGCACAAGAGAGAGGGCTGTGCTTGCCAGGGCTGGGTGAGCCTGCCTGGGGGCCTTTGCCAGCTCTGAGCTCAGACAGTAATCCTGACAGCTTCACAGTCAGTGCCCCGGTGTCTGTGCCAGCCTGTCCCAATTTCTCTCTGTACCAGAGGCCCACATAACTATGGGAGGGAGCTCTGTAAGCAGCAATCTCCGCTCTTCCCAGTGCCTCCTTGGTACTTTTAAAAATCAACTACTAACCGCTTTGAGTGCTGTTTGTAAAATGCATATCTGGTTTTTAGTTTCTTCTGTTGAAGTTTCCGGAAGCTCTGAATTTTTTTCACTGATTTTCTACCTAACTCAGTTTTATGGGCCCACTTCAAGGCTTTTCATAGTATTTCATTGCTCATTACTCACAGCTGTGCTACTTTTTTCTTGTCATTGCTTATTTGCCTTCCTAGTGTCTTTCTTTAGCCAGGTGATGTGCTGAGGCTTAGGCAGCAGATGTGGAGTTTCTGTGGCTCCATGAGCAGGCATGGCAGTGTATCTGCAGCCTGGCTGGCTGTGATGCTGCAGTCTAGCTCTCTACAAGCACACAAACCACTACTTTATTGTACTTCAGTCAAGATGCATGCTTTCATACACAAAAGTATACAAGCAGGAGTCTCAGGAAAGCAACTATCAAAGACTTTGCATTTAAAGAAAGGAGGTGGCTTTCTTCAGGCTTGGCCCCTCACCCTGCCACTTATGGTTACCTACCTTGGATAGGGAGAAGGGAACATACATCAGTTATGATTTCTGTTCCTGCTGCCTGGAGCCTTCCCACTGGAGTGAGATTGCTGATTTAGGAGTATAGTTGCTGTGTATCTCTTCTTCAGGTAGTGATTTGGGTTGTAGGCAGGTTCTTCGTGTTTTTCAGGGAAAACAACTAAAACTTGGTGCTTCACTCAAACACTTGAAGCTGGATGGAACAAATCTGGACCGTGTAGATCCTGAGGAGACACCAGGTAGCCCTGACTCTGGATTGGACCCAGAGTAAGAGCAGATCTTGCTCAAAGCCCACCCAGGTCCAGGCATGTGTCTACTACAGGCCTTGGGGTGATACCACACTTCTGACTTGTTCTGCAGCCTCTTGGGAAGCAAGTAGGGCATGTTCCTGCAGCTCCATGCCAGAGCTGGCCTACTCCTCCCAGAGCAGAGCTTTGTAAGAAAGCCCTGCAACTCCTGATGAAGAGCCAGGAGCGCAGCCCTGGGCTCCATGTGTGTCCAGAGTGAAAGCTGCTGCTCCCCTCTGTCAGCATGGTACTTGGAAGTGGCCCTGAGGGAACGATGAGACTGAGATAAGGATAATGATGCAGTCTATCAGCAGAGACAGGCTGGAGTCCTGGGTGGCAGATGCACTAACCTCCTTTACAAGGTTTTACATGGGCCTTGTGACTCAAATTTTTTAAGGTCTGCGGGATATGTTTGTTTCTCCCCACTGTAAGCCAGCGCAGTGAGCCAAGCTGTGGTGACACAGCTCATACCTGAATGCCTCTGACATGACGACACAGAGCAGGGAAAAATAAATTAAAGAAGCTTTCCAGTTCATTGGTTGTTCTCAGCATCCTGCTGGTCTTCTGCCCCCTCCTTGCAGAGAGATGATGTCAGAGCAGTTAGGACATAACTGGGTCCCAACAAAAGAAAACCAGCCTTTGTGTCGAGGCACACCCATCCTTTCTTGCCCCCTTTCAACCTCCTGTGTTGGGACCAGCCTTTAGCTATCCTGCACTCTGCTGGGTGACTCATTCCCCTGGTATGAATGGGTACCTTGTACAGGCCTCTGCAGAGATGGTCAGTGTTCGGCTGTGGGGGAGAGCGTGTGGCTGGGGAGTGAAAGCCTGAGATTGTCTGCTCAGATTAAAGCCCGGTCTGCAGATAAAACCCAGCTGTCCATCCTTTGCAGCTGCTGAATCCCAGCGGGGGTGAAAGAGGAAGCCTGTGTGTTCATGTCTGTGTCATTTTACTCCTGCTAAGGGGCTTGGAAATACCTAGTGAAGAAGGGTGCACAGTGAGAGTGTAACTCTCGTGCCATAAAAGGTATCTGTGGCTGTGTAGGTCAGCTTGCTGTGTCCAGGTCTTCACTGTCCTGTTTACCAGGGAGAAAGAGAGATGGTTTAATACCCAGTTATGTTTGTAGGAAGCCGCTTGCATCATCCCTTGGGAACAGCCGTTTCTTAAAGTCAGGATTAAAACAGAAAACAGGAGATAATATGTTTGTTCTCTCCTGGGGAGGCCGACTCTTACAGGGGCTTAGCATGAGGTCCTTGTTATGGCGGAACTGATGTTTCTTCAGCTTTATCTACATAAAAGATGAATTAATAGCAGTCATAGAGCAGCCTGGATCTGTAAAGAAGCTGTTCATTGCTGACCAGGAGCAAGGCAGGGGCTGTGTCAGGTTCTCCCTGAAAAGGTCTCTTTGACCCTAAGCAGAAAGTGGCCACATCACCCTCTGTCTTCAGGCCTGCCTAGTCCTTTTAATCCAGTACATATGTTCGTCCTTGTAGGGTTGGTGTAGGAACAGTGCTCCCAAACAGTTTTCTGTACTGTCCATTTGATTCTCCTTGTGGTAAGCAGGGCATATCCCTTTCCATTTCACTGCCATTAAGCCCTTTTAAGAAATAGTCATGTTCTCATCTTAGTCTTCTAAGAGCTCTTATCACTTTGGTTTTGAGATACTGAGCTTTTCCCTCTATGTCATAGTTCAGCAGAACATTTAGTCACAGTCCTGAGCATGAATCTGTGCTAAAGTCCCATCTGCTTCAGTAGTGCCCTTCAGCCTGTGGTGGAGCCCCCCACAAGTCACTGGGAACATAAAACTATGGTTTATGCATATGCCTAGCTGGTCTGCTATATCCTTGGTGAAACAGACCCTCTGCTGCTTTATTGAATCATCATTATAACATACATTGCTCCTTAGTAACGTGATGAAATACCCTAAACAATATCAGAACAAGCAAAAGTTTCAAATTTTTTGTATTGATGTCAGAATCAGATGTTTTCTATGATACTGAGTGTAGTCATCAGGTTATCCAGCAACAACTTTCTTTTGTCCAGTGATCTTATCTTAGTTGCCTGCACTTTTCTGTTCTCTACATCCCTTTGGGTCTGTGAGTTAAACTCACACTTGCTGCTGCTTGTCTTCAGTTACCCTGTGGTTGGTTGGTTGTTGTTTTGTTTGGGTGGTTTTTTTAACCTATGGGATTGTTCTTTTCCTACTCTATTGAGGTCTTAATCCCAGCCCCTGCCTTTGAACAATGCTGCAGAAAAGCATCAATGAAGACAGAGTCATGCATTTTATCAGATAATAAAAAGCTAGCTCCTGGCATCTCCTCACATTCTGTTCTAATATCCTGCTTTTCCCATTCTTTTACAGTACTTCATACTGTTGCTGTGCATCTTTCTCTTGGAAATCATTGCTGGAATCCTGGCCTATATCTACTACCAACAGGTGAGTGGATGTTAGTCCTTAGATACTCAAACCAGGGAGAAAAACCAGCTGGTTATAATCCCATTTCTCCAGGCAGAATTGGGCTTGGAGGCTTGGGACCTAGGGTCTGGTTGTGGTTCACCTTTGTGTGCTGTTTTTCTGCAGAGCTTTGTAGAATACAATTTTTGACGCTGTGTAGATTTAGGAACTCTCCTAATGCCCTTCAAAACATAGTGCAAGCACCTGAAATCACATTAGTGCCACTTAGTGTATTGTGGGCACAGGAAAAGTCCCTGCTGCATCCAGCAAGCTAGCTGCCGTACTTCTGAACTAGCAGAGATAATGGATGGTCCGGCTGAGAGGTCCTTTCCGGTCAAGAAGTTTGAGAGCTTCACTTAAGCAGCCCAGCTGAGGGGCTGGAGAACAAGCTCCCAATAGCTGCAGTTCTAGCCTGGCACTTTTTGCAGTTGCAGAGAGCAGAGCCTTAAGTCATCACTTTGTTTTCGAATGGGGTTTCACCACCAAGGCACAAACCACCTGCAAAGTTGTTCTCATGTCTGGAAATTGATTGGAAATGGCAAATTAGGATTGTTGTCAAGTGGTTGTTTGAAAAGCAGCTGGATGTCCCATCTTGTTGGCTTCACTGCCAGGATTTCTTGCCATTCCTTTTTCTCTTGGGCCTTCTGTGCTTTGCCTCACTAAGGTGGGCAGTGGCAGTTTGTGAGGAGCCAAAGAACCATGCTGGGTCCTGCCAGGAGGATCAGTGGTATGAATGTGTGTGTTTAATAGGGAAAGATCAATCCTGGAAGGGTCAGTCCAGATATCCATGCAAAGGCACGAGGTTCATATATGACAATGGATTAAGAGGAGCTGATCCTTAGGTTGAAATAAGGGACAACAGATTCAGAGCTGTTCCCTTGAGCGCTTTAGATCACTTGGGGGTGCCTCTGATCAATAGCTGCACTCCCCCTTGCCCTCTGGCTGACAAATCCCCCTTCTTTTCTGGTTGCAGGCTGCTTCCTCTGTTTGCCACTGTTTTTATTTCAGCCCTTGCTTTGGTGTCAAAGGCTCGTGCATGTGTGTTTAAATTGTTTCTTTTGTTATCTCTATTCCATGCTGCAGTTCTTCCCCGTGAGCCCGCAGGTAACTGCTTTTCTCCCAAGTAATAATTCTGCTAATGGACTCTCCTCTTTATTTGCCTCTGATGCCTTCCAGCTGCTGAACCTTTTGCTTTCCTTTTATTACACTAAGTCCTTTGCACTTCTGTAGAGCTTCCCAGCCCAGGATCTCAAAGCATTTTGCAAATACTAATGAATGAAGCCTCATACCATCTCTGTGAGGTAGGTGTTGTCCCCATTTGACACATGGGGTTGGAAAAAACTGTTTCAAAGGGAGAGTAAACTGTAGAGTGTATTTTGCACAGTTCAACATAACCAGGTGTTTGACCTCTCATTTACTACTGAATGTGTAGAATAAAAGGTATGCAGAGAGGCTACCCACCTGTTTCATTCATTGACTCCATCTAACATGCATGTTGACATTGTTTATTGGTATAGGAAACTTAGCATTTCACAGTGTTGGACTAAAGCAGTGTTGCTGTATGAACTAGGATGACCAAAAAAAATGATGCAGCTCTTTGGCACTTTTTGGCTGTCACCTGGATGGGTGAGATGAATTCAGATGGATTGAAAGAGCCTTCACAGGAATAAATGTTTAAGTTCAATCCCCTGAACATGCCAGTGGTTTATGATGATGCTTTCAGAAATTCTATACTTGCAAAAACAGACTTTGTCTTTCTATCACTGTTACCGAGAAAGACTTTATAGTGCTTTTGCAGTCTCACACTTAATTCTCTTGTGTGGCATACTTTTTCATGCCGATACAAGAGCTATTCAGTCTGCATGCTGTCAATCCAGCATGCACAGGACTCTAATTTCTTCTTGCTCCTGGTCAGAATGATTTGGTTTTTAGCATTTTTTTAACAGGCTTCAGAGGAAAATGACTGCATGTGGTCTCATAGGCATATTCATATTTAAGCAGGCACAGTTTTGTGTTCTATTTTGTTGCAGACATGTCTTGGCAATCTTAAATATTCAAGGTGAGGACCCATATAGTAATGTGTACACAGGCTGAAATTTGGACTTGAAGCACCTCCTTCCAGTTATTAAAATGGAGGCATGATCTGTAGTCAATTGGAAATAGGCCTGTCCACTCCAACCTTGGAGGATGATCTTGAAGGAAGCTGTAGCTTCCACTAGGCTCTCTGCTTTCCTCTTGGAGCAAAGGCAATGGAATGTATGCAGGGCTCTGAGTCACTCTGAGGTGTGTTTGCCTTGTGATTTTTATCCCACTTGTCTCTCCCATTCAGCTGAGCATGGAGCTGAAGCAAAATCTGAAGAACACCATGACCCAGAAGTACCAGAAGGAGGGAGAAGAGAGTGTCACCAGTGCCGTAGACAAACTGCAGCAGGAGGTAGGAATTTCTAGAGGTAGGGACAATTAATGCAGTGGCAGAGGGCTTAAAATCGAATGCACAAAAGGCAACATGGGCTCTTGACATCCAACATACAGGTGTTTCACAGAATCATCTTAGTTGTAAAAGCCCTTGAAGCTCCTCCAGCCCAACCATGAACCTCACCCTGACCGTTCCCAACTCCACCAGATCCCTCAGTACTGGCTCAGCCCGACTCTTCAACCCCTCCAGGGATCCCGGGGACTCCCCCCCTGCCCTGGGCAGCCCATTCCAACGCCCAACAGCCCCTTCTGCACAGAAATCCTTCCTCAGAGCCAGCCTGACCCTGCCCTGGGCAGCTTGAGGCCATTCCCTCGGGGCCTGGCGCTGGGGCCTTGGCTCCAGAGACTCATCCCCCCTCTCTGCCCCCTCCTGGCAGGGAGTTGCAGAGGGCCAGGAGGTCTCCCCTCAGCCTCCTCTTCTCCAGACTAAACCCCCCCGTTCCCTCAGCCACTCCCCAGCAGACCTGTGCTCCAGACCCTGCCCCAGCTCCGTTGCCCTTCTCTGGCCACGCTTGAGTCATTCAGTGGCCTTTTTGGGGTGAGGGGTCCAAAACTGAACCCACTCATTGAGGGGCGGCCTCAGCAGTGCCGAGCACAGGGGTCAGATCCCTTCCCTGTCCCTGCTGGCCACGCTAGTGCTGACACAAGCCAGGATGCCATTGGCCTTGGCCACCTGGGCACACTGCTGGCTCCTGTTCAGCCGGCTGGCAATCAGCACTCCCAGGTCCCTCTCTGACTTTCCTCTGTATGCTGAGTGTATCTTCTTCTGCTTCTCATTCAAATGTGGTTGGATGGGGTGCAGGGCCTGGGCCATGTAACCAGCAGAATTGCGTAGTGGGATCTCTGAATGGCACACCCAGTAGCACTGTGGAAACACCACCTGAATTGCTCCCACAGTGAACTGGAGCTGCCAAGTCACTCTGACAGCTGCTTCTACTTCACACTTCAAAGCTTCGGAGAAATTGCTGACATTTTTCATTAAGCTCCTCAGTACCCTGGAGAGCAAGGTGTAATGAAAGAGCCTTCCTGCCGCTGTTGCTAGCTGTGCCTGGCTCAGGGGTGCTTCGGGTTGGGGCTGCCACACTTCTGACAGCCTTTCCCACAGAAAGGACCCTTGTGCACAGGCACTTTCAAAGCGTGGGGCCTACTACACGCATACTGCCATAGCAGGTGCATTTGTGATAATAACTGGTAATTAAACTTACCCTGTTATCATCTTCAACACTCTCCAGTCTGGTGGGTCAGAGCTGAGGCAGCTGCAGCTGCACTCTGGTTACAGTTCATCCCAGCAGTAACCAGAAGTCACAGCTGCTGAAAGATGGATGAAGCTGGTATTTAATGGCCGTTTTGGGGACTCGTAACACAAAAGTCACTAATAATTATAGTCCTCCTCCCTGCACCTCCCCACCCAAAAAAAAACCCCAAAACATAAAATCAAACCCGTGCAATAGCTGGAGGGCGAAGGCCGGGGTTTGGTGTGGGAGGCTGGAGGGGGAAGGAGGTTGTGGTACTTGCAGGCTCAGGCTTTGCTCTGTGTACACGCAGTTCAAGTGCTGTGGGAGCAACAACTATACAGACTGGGCTGACAGCCAGTGGATCAAATCTCCAGAGGCCAATGGACGGAAGGTCCCAGACAGCTGCTGTAAGACGATAACCGACCTGTGTGGCCGACGAGACCATCCTTCCAACATCTACAAGGAGGTAAAGAGCAAAAGGGCTTCAGAACCCCCTATCACAAAGTATGTAAAGAACACGGGCAGGGAGTGAGGGTGTTGGGTTACTGCTGCAAACTGTCAGTAGGCTTCAAAGTCAGTAGAATTCCTTAGAAAGCAGAATTAATTTCTCTGGTTAAGTGTTCAGCCATCTAGGTTATTTTGTTTGTAAATATAGAGAAAAATAATAAATTATATTTGTTGCTACAGAGTATATTAGTGATAGGGGGAAGTAGGAGAGATGGTTGGTTCTGGCCAGAGACCTGGATGTGAGCCCTATGTTTGACACAGCTTCCTGTCATTGGAATTACTCAGTGAGGTGCAGATGGATATACTTCTGGTACTAGACTGAGATAGTAGGATTTGACCTACAGTATGAAGAAACAGTGTATGAAGAAGAAAGAGGACCCCGTAGAAGACAAATTAGGCCAGTTCCACTGGGCTGCAGTTCAGGCTGAGTTGAGGTAGAGGGGCTTGTCTCTTTCCTGGAAGAAGGAAACTGAATCTCAGACTAGCTGAGTAAGTAAACAGGTTGCTCTTGGACCATTTATTCATCCAATTTGCATTAGACTGGTAAAAGTTGTGTTTATTTTAGTACCCTTGAGTCCTGACACCTGGCTTCAACTTGCTCACTGTGATGCTCTCTGTGGGGTGGCATAGTCCTTTAATTCATCAGGGGAACCAGCACCTTGGATGGCTGTATTGAGTCTGGGGAGCAGCAACTGAAGCTTTTTCCTTATTCCTGTCCCCTGACAGTTAAGGAGGGCTGTGGATGAAGAGGTGGCCCTCTTCCAAGCAGGTATTTATTATCAGGCCTTGTGCTTTAAGCAGGACTTGGAACAGGAGTGTGGATAACATCTGCATTAAGCTGAGCAACTCAAACAGCTAAAAGGAAACCGACTGTCTATCTTTGTGAAATGAATAGGGAGGTGAAGTCCAGTCTTTCTGATCCACTAAAGCCCCTCTTATGTTCAGCTGCTTGCCTGGGTTTTGCTCTTCAGAAAGAAGCATTACCCATAAGGTTTGTGCCTTCCAGGTAGAGACCCAAGGAGGAAGTGCAGAAAAGAGTCCGAGGGCTGATGAGGTGTTTCTGGGAGTGGAAACGAACAACCATTTGGGCAGGGCTGGCAATTCCCATCCTCGCTCTGTGCTGCGTGAAGCTGGAGGTAGCTGCCCAGCTGCCTTACTAAGAGAGGCCCTGTAGGCTGCCAAATGTATTGGGCTAGCTCTAGAGAAGAAGAAGCTGTAAGGGGAAGTTTGGATCCACAGGCTGATGCTGCATATCATGATATGAGGTCTCAGAGTTCAGGAAAGATTTTAGGGGCTTTGGGGAAGAAGAACCTAGAAAAGGATCAGAAGAGGGAACAGGAGTAAGTGCTTTGTGTCAGGGCAGCTGGGGCTGACTCTAAAACCTCTTGCTGGCATGGGAAAAGTGAGGCCTTTGCCATCCCTCCCTCGAGGGCTGTGTGCTTGCTCCTTTCCTCTGCCTGCATGCATGTTCTCTGTGATGTGGGGCAAGAGGGCTCCCAGCACCCTTGGGGCACTGCTGTAGCCTACACAATATATCCCCCTGATGTTACTATGGAAAACCTGCCTCAGTAAATTAAACAGTTTAATTATTTAAAGGGAACTATTTAAAAAATAAAACCAAAAACCAAAACAAAACAAAAAAAAAACCCCACACACTGACAGAGAATGCTCTTACCAATTTATTTTTGCTTTTATGACAACAAAAACTTGGCCCGAAAACAGGGAGGGGAAAGATCATGCTGCCAGCCAAGTTGCAAGGCAGAGGCAGGCAGAGCCTGGCATTCCAGGTTCACACTGAAACTCATTGCTGTCATAAATAGCAGCAGGAGGAATTTACTCTTAAAAGACTCCTGTCATGTTAGAGTTCTTGGTAGCAGATCCACCCAGTAGCATTTCCTGAGCCTTTTGTCCTGACAGGAGTAAATACCCTCTCCAGGAGTGTGCTAGGCAGTGAGTGAGGGAACCTGTCTCCACCTATCTCGGAGAAAATTACACTCTCCCTCTGTGTGATATGGCCAGTTCTTATGCATTTCTCCTCACCAACTAGCAGCCACCTTGGGTTTGTTTGACAATTCCTGAGCCAGTAGGTCCAGAGCAATGCAAAACGTGATGTGGTTTGCAACATCTGTGCAGCTTTTCCACAGGCAAAGAGATTACTCCCAGACACTGCTTTTCCTAGCATTGCTTTCAAGGGTCACAACCATTGGGTTAAAGTGAAGAAGAGGTTAAAATGAAGCTGATTTTCCATGTCCCTCCTTTCATCCTGCAGAGCGGTTGCATTACCAAGCTGGAAAACTTCATTCAAGATCATCTGAAAATTATCGGGGCAGTGGGGATCAGCATTGCTTGCGTGCAGGTAAAAGGGCTGAGTGGAGTTTTGGGGGGTGCTGGGCAAAAAGGAACCCCAGACCCGAGGGATGGAAAAAAATCAGATGTTTTAGGCTCTTCTCTGCCTGGCAAGGAGGAGTTGCCATGTGCTTTGGGGATCTGAGGAGTCGCTAGGTCCAAAGCTGCGCTGGCCCTGGCAGGCACTTTGGCAGACAGAGAGGGACCTCTTGTGGGGACCCGCCGTGGCTGCCCGCGCTGCTGAAGAGCCAGCCGGGAGAAGTTCCCTACCCCCCTTTGTAGGATTATTTTGAGTCATGCTGAATTTCTCCCTTGGCTGTGTCATGTTGAAGAACAGCACTGTGGGTCTGTAAAGGATTTGGGAGAGGGTGATCAGTAAAGGGGTGGGGTATGGATGCCTCCTGCTCTCATTTTAGAGGGGAGGGCACAAGATATTCTTCTCTTGAAGATGAAGACATCAGGGAGTTCCTCATCTTTCCCTTTTTTCTGGCAAGTAGCCAAATTACACCCCAGAGAAGCTTCTGGTGATTAATTACGAGGATTAGCACAGATTATGTTCTCTCCTGCTGCTTATTGCAAGCTGGAGTACAGTATCCCCAGGCAGGAGCTACCTGCCACTCCAGTCTGGGTCCAGGCTGTTAGTTTGCAAGCTGTTGCCTCCACTGCATCCGTTCTGTTTTTTCATGCATTTCTCTCTTCTCTTTACACCCTGTAGATCTTTGGGATGATTTTCACCTGCTGTTTGTACAAGAGTTTAAAGCCAGAACCATATTAATAGCTGCGGGAACTCTGTCGCTCCCCCTCTGCCACTTCCCTTAGCGCCTGCCAACCTGACCACTCCTCGCCACCACCACAGAAGTGTCTGTAACCTGAGGACTTGGCTCTGTAATTAAATGCTTCTCGAACCGTGCACCGCCTTACCTGCTCCTCTGGGGAGAGGCACCCTCCTTGTGCACAAGGCAGCCAGGAGTTCAGTGGGTCCTCTTCACTGTCAAGAAACAAAGAGCTGTGGATCTTCTGCTGGAAATTTTAGTGAAACAGTCCTTTGATAGAACTATGAAGCAAGATTTATCCAGGGTCATTTCTCTTGAGGCTTTTCCTGAGCCAGTGTGAAGGTATCGGGATGCTCTATGAGAACTGTGGTTTGTTCTCTGAGAAGTGGCTCAGCAGCATCAGGCGTTGACTGAGGACAGATGATGCTTCTGCGCTGAGCTGGAGCCAGAGCTGAGTCTCTCATACATGGAAGATTTCTCTCCCTCCTCACAAGTGTGCACCAATGTCCTACCACAGCTGATCTCTGCCTGAGAGGATGCCTGCCTGGTTGCTTGGGGCAGGAGCTGCTCTCCCTGCTGATCGGGAGCACCACGTGCTGCAGCTGAAATCCTGTCATGACTCACATGTTGCCAAGATGTGCGTGCCTTAGGATTTCTCGCAATCCTTCCTTGTCCTCCTCCTTGAAGCTTCCCCAGCACAGTGCTATTAGGAGCCATAAGAGGCCTCTTGCCTCCTAGTGATTCTGGAGCAAAGACGATGGACTTTTGGATCTGGTCTGTTTTACTAAGTGGCTTCCAGTGCAAATGAGAGAACTTCATTTCCTCCTACCTATCCCCTGCTGAGTTTGGTGAAGAACTGGTCTGTTTGTGGGGCTAGCATATCTTCCTACCCCTTGGCCTGTTCAGTTAGTGGAAATACCTTCTCACATCTCTTTACGTGTTGAGATGCCTTTGGCTTGATTTTTCTAATTTGTCTCTCTTGGGCAGGAGATGAATACATACAAATGTTTTATCAGCCTCCAAAGAGCTCATTAATCAGCTGAGGGTTTTCTGGCTTTAATGAGATGTGGAAGCCCACTTTACTGGTTACTGCCAGGAAGGTCAGGAGAGTTAGCTTCAACCAGTTGCCCCAGTGTACTTGGCAAATTGTTAGTGCTGGGTTAACTGTCTGTTTGCTGCATAGGAATAGGTTTTAATGAAGTATTCTCTCTGCATTGGAATCCTGGATACACACAGGATATAGACATCACCATTGCCACTGACTTAGTGCCATCATGATGCCAACAGGTCTTGGCCCAAATTCATAGGATCTTGTGTGCCTCTTGTCTTGTTCACACCTTCCTGGTATGCCTGTTACACCCATGAAACAGAAAGGGCTGTGGGGTTTTGGTGTTTCTAAGCAGTGAAGACAAGCCCTTTTATAAACACACACATTTATTCCCTCTCCTGGCCTTTCAGTGGTGCTGGCTGAGCCCTGTCCCTTGGCAGCAGACAGTTAACATGAGCAAAATCACCCAGACCCCTGAAGGGTCTTGCAGCATTGTGGGAGTTTTAGTTCACAGAGCGGAAATCTTGGACTGGCGCTAAAGGGTGACAAGTTAAAATTCAGAGCAGGTCAATTTGAAACTCCCCCATCAACATCAACTCCGTGAAATAATCCTTAACTAATGCAGAAAGAGAGGTAGATGAACTGAGGTGTATCCTTGGTTCCACAGCAGTAGGAAAGAGGGGAAAGAAATCTAAATTATTGTGTAATGATCTAAAGGAGAAATCTCTAAATTATTTCTTGTTTTAAAATCAAGTTCCTGACAAGTATTGACTACTAACTGAGAAGAAAATATTGAGCATGTTGCTTGAAGCAATATTTCTAGTTTAAGCATATCTTCATAGCTGCCTTCACCCATTCCCTTCAAATACACTGTACAGGGTTGGGAGAGGCCAGGAAGAATGAGATATGACCAGTAAGTTGGCTTGTATCCATTGAGTTGTTTTAGACTTTTTTTCTGTCTCATAATAATCATTGCATTTTTTTTTTTAACCCAGTTTAAGTTGCTGGCCAATATAAAAATAAAGCTTATGATTCTGTACTTTGTGTAACAAAACTTACGGGGTACTGTGAGTGGGGTGGATGTTAAGGATTCCTCAGATCCTCCTGCTGAGGAGCCAGTTCCTCACAAAGATGCTGGTCTGAGGGACCAGGCTGAGAAGGAAGCTGGGGAAGGATCTGCTTCGTGTCGCTGACCTTGCCAGCCTGGTTATGGTGTGCTGCAGCGGGGTGCTGCCCTCTGTCTGCTCCTCCATGGGGCACCCCGAGAGCCAAAGGTGCAGAACCTCAGCACCTACCCCACACGGCTCCAGGGCCTGTGGTACACCTGGCCACGGGTGACATCTCCCCCTCGTCACACAGGCTGTGCTTTCTCATTCCGTGCAGGGTGCTGGGGGAGACACAACCGGCCCTTTGCCGTGGCAGGGGCTGCCTCACCTTGCTGCTGCCTGTGCTTACCAGGCAGGTCTGCTTAACCGCATCAGGGTGCTCTTAATTGAGGGTGTGAATTGACTCTGCTGTGGTCACCTGCACTGTTTCCACTCATCCCAAAGACAGGGGAAATCTTTCATCTTTCTCTCTTGCCTGGAAGAGGCTGGTAGCCGGGTGTGTGTGCTGCTGCATGCTGAGTGTTTGCTCTGCGTGCTGTGGAGTAGATTGTAGCCACCCTCTATCATAGATGTCAAAAAGAGGGAGCAGCTATGTGCCCTTTTTTGTTGCCCTTGAGGATTTAAGGTTGAAAATGGCCTGTTACAAGTTTGAAATAGGCCTGTGTCAGCGCGCTGGCCAGGCGCGGTGCAGCTGGCAGGCACGGCCACTCGGTGGCTCTCGGGGCTCAGCACAGTGTGCTGTGGATTCAGCCCTGGCAATTCAAGTGAGTCTCAGTTCTTGGTGCTTGGCTCTGTGGGCAGCAAGACCCTCGCGTGGCCAAGCCCCAGGGAAGTGCAGTACAGGTCATGCTGGGCTTCCCGTGCCTGGAGGGGGAAGGTCGCTCCTTCCAGCCCCTGGTTTTCATGCTGCAGCAAGGCACTGGCCATGTGAGACTGAGACTGAGAGCTTGGCCTGGCCTGCCCTTGGATCGGAACATGGGCTTCTGCTAAAAAAAACCCCACAGATGTGTTGGCATGTGCCAAGGAGCGAGCCCTGGGAGGCTCAGTGGTGGGATGAGCCGTGGCCACTGCAGTGGTACTGCCATGGGGCAGGCAGGCACTCCTGAGCTACGGTGGGTAAGGCAGGGATGTGCCCAGGTGGCCAAGGCGGCCAGTGGTATCCTGGCTTGTGTCAGCACTGGCGTGGCCAGCAGGGACAGGGAAGGGATCTGACCCCTGTGCTTGGCACTGCTGAGGCCGCCCCTCAATGAGTGGGTTCGGTTCTGGGCCCCTCACCCCAAAAAGGCCATTGAATGACTCGAGCGTGGCCAGAGAAGGGCAACGGAGCTGGTGCGGGGTCTGGAGCACAGGTCTGCTGGGGAGTGGCTGAGGGAAATGGGGGGGTTTAGTCTGGAGAAGAGGAGGCTGAGGGGAGACCTCTTGGCCCTCTGCAACTCCCTGCCAGGAGGGGGCAGAGAGGGGGGATGAGTCTCT
>NW_020799102.1:8909666-8917938 GCF_003259725.1 Athene cunicularia | reverse complement strand
TGTCTCAACCAAGAAGTTCCAGGAGTAAGAAAAGCTCGCTGACTAATTAAGCTCAAATGGATGTACGTGGGTCTGCTCAGAGGGGACTAAGCATTAATTAAACTGCTTTTAGAGGCAAACAGGCTACTTGGGTTTTTGTGTGGGTTTTTTGTTGGTTTGGGTTTTTGGGGGGGGATGGGGTGGGGGGGGTGTATACTGTTTTTTCCTATAGAGCTATTTGCTATTTGCAGTGAAAGAGGTAGCTCGTGTTTTGGATCCTCATAGTTTATTACCAATGAAATGTAGATTTGTAGCCATGGGGCTAGTTAGGCATCTCTATGGAAACGTACAGCCACGGGGTTTGTGCACTGGTTGCCATCAGGGTTTTCAGAGTTTTCATTTTTCTTCATATAGACAAGAAGCATATACAAAAAGTCAGACTTCAGCGTTCAATTCCAGGCTGCATTTGGGGAAAGGTCACAGAAGAACAAAAACCCCGCTCACCCTGGGGTAAGATCCCCACAAGAGTTTGTTTTTCAGAGTGAAACTCCTGAAATTTAGGACTTGAGGCTCGTTACCGGTAGGCACGAAAGCACTTCCTTCCTGCAGACGGAATTGTGATCAAGAGGGTTTTTTTTTAATTTAAAACTGTCGTTTCAAGAAATGTAAATCTTTCCAAGCACAGACATACCTTGGCACTGATGCTCCAGGTAGAAGCAGGACGCTGGAGTCCACAAGCAGACGCCTCTGTACTTTCATGACCTCAGCTCCCCTCACATGCTTCTCAGGCACTACTTCTTTATTTTTATGTGATAGTGATGTGTGAAAGTCCTGCCTGAGGCCACCCCAGCCCCAGGGAGCTGCAGTCTGGGTGACAGGGGTTCTGTTATGCTTCTGACTGTGCTCGCTGGTTTGCCGGATACCAGGTTAGCAGGACTGCAACAGTTTTTCAAAACAGACTTGAAAAATTTCCGAAATGCTTTATATATAAAGTGAAAAAACGACTGCAAAGGAGTGGTGGGATTTTTGGTTTTGTTTTTTCAGCAGTCTTCCAGTTGACATATTTCTGCATGGAATTAAGGGTTGCCTATTCAGTACTTTTTTTGCCACTTCTGCCTATCTGTTGATTCTGCTAAGGGGTGGGGTGCTGGGGTGCTTTTTAGTAAGATTCAGGGAAAACCAAGGTGTGGGTTGTTTTGTTGTTTGAGTTTTGTTTTTTTTTCCTGTGTGTACACATGTGTCTTTTACATTGACTTTAAAAAGTACGGTTACTGTGAGCATGTTTAATGGCTCTTCTCAGCGAGATCTGGCAGGTTAGGAAGCAGATCCAATACACTTACGTTATTAACACCTGCAGAAGCAAACCCAGGAGAAATGACAACGAAAAGGGAATTACTTTCCTAGTTACCAAAGAGCAGGGGTGAAAGCTGGGATTTATAGAAATCCATTGAAAAATTCACTGGCTCTTTATGGAACAGGATTTAAGCTCTGCTTCTTCTCCTAACCCTTGCAAGGACAAAACTCTTGAGACAGCCTTTCATACGAACACGATAAACTGTTTGCTTCGCCACATTGCAGAAATGGCTTTTTTGGTCAGTGCTGCATTTGAGAACTCCTGAGGAAAAGCTGAGATGCAGACAGGTTGTCAAGTGCTGCATGAGCTAATATTAATGCCTGCTGTGACTTAGTCTTGCTACTTGGGTTTTTTTTCTGCTCCTTGTGTTAGATCTGTCTGATGGAGCGATACCAGACTGTCATTGGCTTCCACTGCAGCCGGTTTTCTGTCAGAAACAGTAATGAGAGAAACCAAGGTGTTTTTTTTCTTTTTCCTTTGAATTTTTGAACGAGGCCTGCTGTGTTTTTCCAAATTGCATCTTCGTTATAAGTATTTAAGAGCCATGGCTTTTCACATCAGACAAGTTGGCATCAGCTTTGAGAAGAAACATGTTATTCTAAAGCAGAAAACGAGATTAGAAAATTGCTTTTGCAGATAGAAACGAAGTCCTGTCGGCTCGTCTAATCCAGTTCTTTGGCACTGGTGGAGGACAGCTTTCTGCACGGCAGAATGCACGGCTGCCTCTGCCAGACGTCCCAGCCTGGGCTGCTGTGCTTTCGCAGCGCAGCTCCCGCGACCAGCCCTGGGCCCCGTGGTTTGATATTTCCGGGAACAAGCTGGCACGCAGCTCCGTGTACTGCTCCACTGCAACGTGGAAACGTGTCCTACAGGAGTTCACTTTGGAAAGGTGTATTGGGTTTGCGTGGCAAGGGTTTGGTAGCCGGCAGGGGGGGAATACAGGGGTGGCTTCTGTGAGAAGGTGCTAGACTCTTCCCCCGAGGTCAGTGGGGGAGCAGATGCTCAGCTGCAGCCCGGGGAGGACCCTCTGCCGGAGCACGGGCTGTCCCCAGAGGAGGCCGCGACTCTGAGGGCAGCCTGTGCTGGGGGGGTCTGTGCCTGAAGGGCTGCTCCCTGTGGCGGGGACCCACGGGAAGATGCTGCAGCCCCGGGGGAACAACCCACGTGGGAGAAGTTCGTGGAGCACTGTCTCCCGTGGGAGGGAGCCCACGCGGGAGCAGGGAAGAGTGTGAGGAGTCCCCCCGGGGAGGAAGCAGCGGCAGAGACACGGGTGATGGACAGACTGCAACCCCCATCCCTGCCCCCTGTGCTGCTGGGGGCCAGGAGGGAGAGAAAACTGAGTGAAAATAAACACAGGAAGAAGAGAGGGGTGGAGGGAAGGTGTTTTTAAGATTTATTTCTCATTATCCTACTCTGATTTGATTGCTTATAAATTAATGTCCCCAAGCTGTTTTGCCCGTGACTGTAACTGGTGTGTGATCTCCCTGTCCTTATCTCCATCCATGAGCCTTTTGTTGCATTTTCTCTCCCCTGCCCAGCTGAGGAGGGGACTGATAGAGCAGCTTTGGTGGGCACCAGGCATCCAGCCAACGTCAACCCACCACAAAAGGTCATCCTGTATTTCAGTGTCCCTTTTAAAAAATACCCTGAAAAAGAAGTGAAAGGTGTTGGGTGGTTTTTAATCTTTTTAAAGGGCATTTAGCTAGCTCATACAGCAAGCATGCAGAACGTAAGCTATCCAACCAACTATGAAACAAAACCTGGAATTAATTGCTTAATTCTCTTTGCATTAGGCTAAAGCATATGGTTTTACAATGTCTTCAGTGAAGAACTGCTGAATATGGGAAACATCCACTATTGCCTTGTACTAAATTGAAAAGCAAGTTCAAGTGTAAAGATCGGTGGGGTGATAGCCAAAGGCAAGCTGTCCTGCAACTTACTTTGGGAGACAATCTAGTTTTAAGGTTTGTGTGTACAAGTTTGACCCAGCAAGCACATTAAGTAATTACCATCTCTGAAAACCCAGCTTTTGTTCAAACTTCCTTGTAGTTCTTCAACTACGGGAAAGAATCCACAGAGATGCTTCTTACCCAGCAGCTGATATACACGTGCCAAAACTTTTAACTGTACCCAGGAGTAACAGACTGCAAGCGAAGGGATTATCACCCATTTCAGCCCGTTTTCTCCAAGGCTGCTATAACAATGATTTGTCCTGCGCTGGCACACAGGCTAACGCTGCATTTGAACAGATCCTGAGCGTGCACAGACGTAGGAACTGGCCTCCTTCATTTTCAGGTCCAGCTGACCTCTGTGTGTCACTCCACCAGGAGAGCACACAGCACTCTGTGCTTGGCCAGGCAGCACCACGCCACACGCGCAGCACAACGTGAAGGCAGAGAAATGACTAACAAGTGGAAAGCTTGCCTGCGTAGCAGCTACAGAGCGGTGCAGGTGCTTGGCAAGATCAAGGCTTTGATCCTGTTCACACCAGCATGCGTGAATTCTCACATCCAGTGCTTTCCGTGGGAACACTCACACATGTTTTACCGAAATCAAGGGCACTGTACCATCTGATTCACTGTTTTTTATATTACAGCAGCCGTAGTGTTTTGTAAGAGTTGGGGTAAAGACCACAAGTTGACTTTAACTGCAGCAGGGAGCACACTCTGCTAGCTCCAGAAGCTCGTACCAAACAAACTTTCCCACTTCCCTGTTGATGGAACCCTGAGCCTCAGTCCCACATTTCTAATCCCCTTGCCTGCCTGGTGCAAACCACTGAACCGCTTAGTTAATACTGCTCCTAACCTCAAACAACCAGCACGAGCAAATGGCAAGATCCAAGCATACACATAACTCCATCCAGAAACTATGGGAATGCTACACGGAAAGACATCCTTTATTTCAAAATTTTTATGAAAAATAAAGTTTTTCTACATGAGCAAACATTTATTTTTGCTGGCAGAAGCATCTAAAAGTTCACAAAACAACTCCAAGCACAGGTTTAAAAAGAAGCATCCAAACTTTTAATTTAATCTCCAAATCTTGGTTAAGTGGACTTCAACTTTCCTTTATTTCCCCGAAAAGAGGTTAGTGGCTTGGGGCAGTATTTTCTCCAGAAGGCAAACATCTGTTAAAGCTTGCACTACAGGTGGTTTTCATCCTTTACTGCCTGAAGTCCAGTTTCAAGTTTAGAATTAGAGATATGTTCCACATGGCTTGCAGCACGGTACTTTTTTAATCTCATTTCTCCAGGGGTGCATAATTCAAAAGCTTCTCAATCAGATCCACATGGGCTAGGAGCATTCTGCGGCAGCAGTATCTCTTCAAACCAAGGGCATCCAGGGCATCTCTATTAATGAACAAGAACAACAATAAAAAAAAATAATGGATGAAGTGAGTCAGAACCACTTGTAAGCGTTCCTAAGCAACATACTGATTACTTTGAGCTTAGTCATAGAGGAAACCTTGTTTGCAGTTCAAATTAAGAAACTGAAATTCAGCATGTGCTTTTCCATTTACTGCTGTTGACGGGGTGTTTGCCTGTTTGCTGGCCTACAAGAACACACCATCTTCTGTTGATGATGGCGTTTAGCTGACACCACTATCAGACTTTCAGAGGTCAGTCTGAGGAACTCCCGCAGGAACAGAACTGTAACAGGCTCTTATAAATTTCCTCTTCTTAACTACCGCACTCCTGAGGGCATATTTGGTCATGAAACAGCAAGGTTAAGTGAGATGCCAGTGTTTTGGTATTGTAAATAAAATTTTAGCCTTCACAGCTGGAAAGAGACTTGAAATATGGTGCATTTCTAAACTCGATTTAGTTACAGTAACTCAGTCTTCCTTTTACAAACACTAGTCTCTAGAAAAGAGAGGAGCTGATCTGGTTAAAAATCTGATCAAGAGGTGTGCATGTAGTAATAGGAACACAGTTCTGAAAGATGAGAAGCCACTTCCATTGCTTTTACAATCCTGGACAGTCCTTAATTCCCTGTGCTGGCTACAGCTCCTGCTAACTGTATGCTAGAAGGTAGCACGAAGGCACTAGACAGTCTCCTGACGCAGGAATAAGGAATTGCATCTCTAAGCATTGTTACCCATGCTATTGTTAGCATCTCTAAGCACAGTTATAACACAATGTTTCTGTAAACTGAGGATGATACTTGCCTACTTCACAAGATAAAATTGTGATCTAAGCCACATTAAAAGGGTGAGAGATATATAGAAACTAAAATAACTCCAAATGCAAACTAGCCCACATATGGATGGGAGGCTAATTCTGAGGAAGGCTAAAACCCTTTCCAGTTCCCATATAAAAAAACCATTCAGTTGCACAACCTGTTCCCCACAAATAAGGATGTGCACACTGCTCAACAAGAAACTTGTGTTATACAGTCTTTCCACTTAATTCTTCTGAGTGACTGCTCAAGAGCTGAGTAAAGAATGGACGAGTCATCCTGAGCCTAAACCACTGCGTGTGTCTTCAATGGCTATCGCTGTCAGACCTCTTAAGTGACACCATCTAAGCTCTTCAGCACCAGCCTATTAACCATAAAGCCAGGCTGATACTCCTTCAGAATTTGACATTCATGAAATACAACTGATCTCATGTTTGTAGGTCTATATGACGCAGTGCAACAATCAAGCATTCACTTAAAACAAATGTCATTTCCCCAAACCTGTAATTCTCTCATAGGAAGAAGCTGACAGATATTTTTCTGAAGTACAAAGGACTGAAAGGAAGCCTCTGCATAAGACAGACCATGGTAAAAGGTTGTTTGGCTTCAAGCAATACAACCTAACTGCATGGAGTCAAACTCCAGCAGCTTCTCTGAGGACGTCAGTGAGTCCTTATACCTAAGAACAGTTCTTCAAGGGCTTAAATAGCAGGGTTAGCACTTGCAAAAGTTAATTAAGTATATCAAAAGTGTATTTTAAAAAAAATGCTTATAAATAATATCACATGATCTCTAAACTTTCCAAAACACTTGAGAACAAAAGCATCTGATGTCTGTTGATACATAAGTTTTAAGAGCTATCTGGAAAGTTCTGAACTTTCAAATGTAGTTATCAGAGGTACAAAATACTAACACTAATCACATCTTTAGATGTCATAATACACGTTTCAGCTAAACCAACTTCAGTTGTATTTCCCTTTTCATCGAGTTTCCAAGAAATTGTGGAAAAAGAGCAAACAGAAAGGTGTGGGTCTTTTGTAACCACAAATTGTTTAGACAAGTTTATTTCTTCATTTTGTCCATCCAATTCTTGAGCCACCATTAAGAGTGACACTGACACTGCACTGTAAGATTTGAACTGTTCGATACCTGTAAACTCTGCTTCTGATCTTACAGTACCATAACTGCGTTAGTTCAAACAGGCATCCTGGAATCACACCAGTCACCATAGCCATTGTTTTCAAGCAAGCATTTACCAGTATCAACATACATCTTCCTGTCCCATACAAAAGCAGAAAGAGTAACAAAGACAGGACAAATGTTAAAATGTAGTACTTGGAAAATAAATCAGAACTGCTACCAGAATAGCTCTGATAAATTTCAGAATTAGTGAGAAATGATTAGCATCCCATACTATTTTAATGCTTTTAGCTCCATAAATGGAAGAAAACCAAAGTTTTTTTGGTAGGAACTTTCCAAATACCTTTAGTTTAGCAGCTGCAGTGTTCTACTCAGCTATGTCTGACAGGTTCTGGGATGTAAATGCACTCTAAAAAGGCCACTCACAGAAGTAATGAGCTTTAGGAAGGGTATTGAATGTTTTTCTCTGGACAGTTCTAAACCATAAAAATGTTTTCAGATTTACTTCAGAGAAAAGGCAGTGAAATCTGTGCTGTTACTATACATTCTTCTGATAGTTCACAGACATTAAAAAAACTATTAGTAACCCTAATATTTGAATGCAAAGCAAATACTCTTTTCTTTCTACTTAACAGTTTCAACATCACTTTGGGAAGTCTCTCAAACTTCTTTTTTTTTCCCACTCATTTGAATCGCAAACATATGTGGTGTTTTTTTTTTTCCCCTCATACTAAAACTTGATGACAACATAAATATTTCTCAAACTCTTCTGAAGTAGGCCCACCACAGCCAGGCCTTCCTTGAACTATTAAAGACAATTCTGGCTATGCAAAGCATGCACAGGCTTCTTAAAATAGAATTGTTAGGACTATCAGTCAGGTATCTAGAGCAGTCAAACAACTCCTTCCCCCCTGTTAGGAATTCTGGGTATTGAATATGAAATGCTTTTAAGAAAGCCTAAGAGGGAGATAGATAGAGATGTATATATATATATATATATATATTAACGACATTCATTACTTCTTATACTTGTAACTTCTCTCTCCTTTAAAAAAAATAATACATTGCTATCAAAGTTGTCTGTCCTGCTTGTTCCTTTCCCTCCTGTTCCATACAGAGTTAAATATCTGAGACTGTTTTTGCTATAAAGGTTAAGACTTGGCAACTTCCATGTTACTACCCAGAAAGATTCAGCAGGGAAACAAGTACTTTTTCACCCATTATAATTTCTAACAACCTCTGGCTAAATAGCTTCAGTTTTCAGCCTCTCTATATAAGTGCAGGATCACGAAGTAGCTGTATCTTTCACACTTTAGATGAGAGCAATCGCATCTAAAAATCTCAAAAGAACATACAGAAATAATACCCACCCTTCTGTATATTCTGCTTGCAGAAGGCCAAGGTAGGCTTCCCACTTGTTTCCAACTATTTTGCCGCATGTGAAGCATCTGACCGGGATGATCATTTTTGCGCTGTAACGTTAAAAAAATTCAGGTCGTGCCTCTACAAAATGACTAAGCAAACCTCGGAACTTGTGTACAAATCCCAACCGGCAGCAAAACAGACAAGGGGACCGCGGGTGGCGGGACGCAAGGCGGGGGGTGGGGGCGTATGTCGCGCC
>NW_020799102.1:8903772-8909616 GCF_003259725.1 Athene cunicularia | reverse complement strand
TGAACCGGAGCGTTTTCCCCGGGCTCGGGGGGACCGGGGGAAGCTCCGCTTGCTCGGGAGGCAAGGGCTGGCGGCAGGCAAAGCAGCCAGATTTCTAGGGTGCCCCAAGCGGGGGAGGTTTGGTAGCAGAGGATAACGCATCTCGAAACTGTTTACTTGTATTTCGTTCGTCTGAGGAGCGGGGAAGCGTTCGGCGCAGCCTCTGGGTGTTGAGCAAAGCTGCGATGGCTGCAAACTTTGGGGACAGATGCTGCTGCTCCGGAGACTCCGGGATGAAGCATTAGTCAGTCCTTATTGTTCTCTTGTGACAGCGTTAGCATTATGCTAATTGTCCTTGGGCAGAGCAGAAATTCTCCCGAAGTGTTTTATTTCCCTCCTAAAGTATCTGTGAGTTGATACAGTGCGCAGCGCAGAGCCATTACTGTCAGGCAGATAAATAATTGTGTCTTAATGCACAGTTTATGTTAATACGTCTTTCGTGACTATTTTTTGAACGACTGGATTATTGACCCTCTGCACAGAAATGCCAGACCTAACTTGAACTGTAAAAGAGCAAATAGTTTTGTTTTAACAAATAAGGGTTTGAGGTTGGCCGAAAGCATTTTTACAATTCTGATTGCTAGTGAAAAGGCAGTAATTTTTGCAGTCCCAGGAACAAATATATGCAGTTGTGAACCAGGCAAATTGACTTGGCATGGAGGGTAGCTGAACCTCCTGCGATCTCTAGATTATCATTATTGTTATTGTAGGCCAGCAGGAGCCAAACTGTGTCTTTTCTTTTTCTCCTTTGATTTTTTTTTTTTTTGTGGGTGGTGGTGGTTGAGAATTTGGAGATTGTGCTTTGATGCATTTTCAGCACCAGGGCTCCAAAGTAATTTTCTTACTGAACTGTGCGGTGAAAGGCATTTGTGTTTGGAGATGAAAATTTGCGACTGGGATTGAGAAAGAGGGGCTGTCACAGGGCTTCGTGGCAGAGCCACATCATTAGATGTAGGTTAGCATCTTATAGGTGCCTTGTAGAAATGTGCTTCCTTATTTCTTAAAAACAAAACTGAATTTTAACTTTCAGACCTAGTTCTTATATCTGATTTTGCTCGACATCTTTTTTTCAGAGAAAAATTTACTTGGCTTGTTCTCGCAGCATTACTTTAACTTTGCTATGTCTTGTCTGGGTAACCTGCTTTGGCTGGGTGACGGGGCTTAATGAACTAACAGCTCTTTTATGGTTGTAGCTTCTTTGATCCTAGAAAATGTAAGGATTTTTATGATCTATGACCTGGAGAGACTGCTACATACTGAGAACATTCTCCGCTCAACTTCATGTATCCTCTGCTCAGTCTGACTGTTTGCCTGCAGGAGCTTGTTTAAAAGAGTTGGGGGGGGATGTGCACCCATGTGACTAATCGGAATCAGAGTCAGTGTTTTCTGGGCTGTAGCTCAGACTGATTAGGGTGACTGCAGAGTGAGCACGTTGTGCCATGCCACCTTTCAACTCTCTTTTTCAGGTGAGCTGGGTACTGCTGACACTCAGTTGTTACAGTTTAATATTTAGTCACATTTGGTCTCTTCAACCATGAGGATGAGGACTGGAAGGATTGAAGAGTTAGGTCTCTTTAAGCATCCTTTGAAGAAGAATTGCAAGAATTGGAGTCCTGTCTCTTAGAACTATCCCTAGAACAGCACAGGTCTTTCTGACAGTAAGTTCTCTTCCCATTTCTGGTCTCTTGCCACCTTCAACAAGCAGCAGTCCCCCGGACTACTGATTCTTTGGGTCTTCAGACAGCCTGGTGGCCAGGAAACTCATTGGGGCACCCCTCAGCATTGAGCAGAAGAGACTTCCCTAGATCTAATCAAGTTGAAGCAAGTTTGAGAACTGTGGACTGCTCTTCAGTGTGCTTCTGGAGCAGCTTCTGTCATGTGAGGTTTTGCTGTGGGGCATCGCAGATAATATATCCCACTTGGTTAATGCAGTACAGGACTTTTTCCTGTGATCTGAACAGCTTTTGAAAGCTGACAGTGTTCTGTCCCAGCATCAGTGGTTGAGGCTTGTTCTTGGTATTTTCTTGTGGATTTAGACCTACAAACTGTAGCTAGGCTTGCCTGCTCCATGGCATTGTTAGTGATGAGTACTGAAATCCTAGACTGGTGACTAAGGAGTAGGTCCCGCTTCCTGTTCTCCCATCCACAAAATGTAAGGCAGAATACTGCTGCTTGTTTAAAAAACAAACCATAAAAAGTCAGTTAAGTGACCTGACTGAACTACTCTTAAAATACTTTTATAGCTTGAGTGGCCATATGACCTCCTGCAGCTCATGTTGGCAGATTGTGTCTTTTGTGACCTTGTCTCTGTAATTAGGCTGTAGGAAGGAGTCGTGGGATCTCTGCCCTCTTACTGGTAGCGTGAGAAACCAGTGGCTGAGAAAATTATTTAACTTGGTGGGTTGCAGTAGGTTAAGCTTAGGCATGCACCCTCACAAGTCTGAAGACTTTTCACTTTTCATTGCTTTTCACCTTCTGTGGTCCTTCCCCTTCTTTTCACTTTGCTGGTTTCTGCATAGATGTAGATAATCACCAGAACTGAAGACTTGGGTCTTTTGAGATCTGATTTGCTAGTTAGGTAGCAGTTGTGTTCAGGAGTAGTGAATTATTATTTAAATTCAGGACTTTTTAGAAGAACTTCTCAGTGAAGGATTGTTTTGGCACTATTGATCATGACTTGCAACCTTCTATACACCTGTGGATAGCCTTCTTGGCTCTGGAGTTAAAAGCTCTGTTTCTTGTTGCTTCCTGTGGCCATTGAGAGACTAGACTGTTACCAGTTTCCACTCCATCTGTGACCAATACCTCAGAATCGTGTACATGGTTGCAGAAGTGTTTGGTACCATATTCAGTACGTCGGATCTCAGCAAAGGCAGAGTGAGAAGAATCCTAAGAGAAGATGGCTTGCATGAATCTTGAAATGAGTGATTAAATAGGATGTTAGTCAGGAACTGAAATGTGGCATGGAAAACTTAACAAATAAATATGTAGCAAGTAGAGAGCCAGAGCAAGAGGGGGTGATAAAAAACCCCAAACAACCCAACATGCAAGACAAGGCTTGGGAGTGGAGAATGTGCCTGAGAAAACAGCAGCCAAGTTTGTTACATCCTGCAGATTTACTGTTGGGCTTTCAGGTTAACTACTCAGTGTTTCATTCATCCGTTCCACAAAAGAGAAAGAAAAGTGGCTCCCTCTGGAGCTAGCTAGTGTGACTTTGGAAGGACTTCTTTCCCTCTGAAGCTTGCAGGCTTAAGGAGCAAAGACTAAGCTGGAATCTTGATTTGTTTTGCCCTTGATTTTCTGAGTGGATGGCTTTCTGCCCCGTTATGTGTCCCCTATGCAGTTGCATATAAGTTTACATGGGATGGTAGGGAGGTGGAGAAAACCAAGGAGAGGCAGGGATGATGGAAGGAGGAAGGACTTGTGTACTCTATAGAGCTTTGCATTGTTTAGGTGCCCTGCATGGTGTTTAATAGCTGTTCAGGCCCCTGGATTTACTGAGACAAATGCAGAAGCTGCTAAGCAAGTAGAAATGAAGAGAAACCTCTCTAAGCTGGGGATGTGCCTACAGCTTCACTGTAATACCAGACAAGCCTGATGCTGCTGATTTCATTAAAAGCAACATTCGGGGACTCAAAGCAGGGTTTAATACTTGCTATATATTTTTTTACATATGCTGACCTTATCTGGTAAGCCTGTAATATTTGTTGCAATGAAGAGCAGCTGCTGCATAAATACATATATAATATCAGTTGCCAATTCTGAAAGCTGCACTGAGACTGTGTCTTGTTTGAAGTGGGGTTGCTATTAAAAGGCAGGTGGTAGGATGTTTATTTTACACCTTGTTAATTGCTTGTTTTTCCTGCTGTAATTGGCTTCCTAATGGGGGCAGAATGTACTTGGTTTTGCACACAAAGCTTCATTACTGACAACCGATGGAAAGGATTTGAAGGGTGGGATTTGCTTGAAATATATATATTGAGTAACAGATGTCTCTGCTAAATAGAGTGTATGAGGAACTCCTGTAGATGGGTCCAAAAATGCAACTGTTTTTCCTTAAAACGATTTAAGATGTCCCTGTGTTAGATGGAAAGATCACTGCCTATTACTTGAGAATGGGGCAGAGACTTTGTTCTGCTTCATTGGACGGGAGTTAGGATGCTGGGATGGTGCTCTGTACTTGGGGCTGGCAGCACTACGTGTATTTGTAAAGGTATCTTTAATGATCTCGGTGGCATATCTAGCGATCCGCTCCTGCTATCAAACTGGGAGGAGGTGGTGAGCCGTGGTGGTGTTTAGTAGCTTTCAGAGAGTTCTGAAGCTTTCCCTGCTGCTCATAGATGTTAGTGCCACTTCAGGTGCCCTCCCTTGGAGGGCATTGCCATGGAGAAGCACAGCTGGACCATCTGTGTTCTCAGGGTGCTCCTGGTTGTGCTTAGAAGTGAGAGTCCATGTTCTGACTAGGGTTGGGTGCTCCACCAAGGCAGTTCTTGCTTTAATAATGACTTTTTAGATGTGGTGCAAGGTTCCTTAGTGTACTAGACTGTTGATGGTCATAATGATGATCATCAGACACCATTGTGTCTGCCGTGAGCAGAATTTTGTGCTGTTTGGTTTAATGTGCTATTGTACCCGTAGAGGTTGCTGTAAGTGGCAGGTGAGTGTAGCTTTGTATGTGTATGTGTACATATATACGTGAATATATGTACATGTATAGAAAATTGATAATGAAAAGGTAAGATAGCCCTTTGTGGAAATGGCTTATCATCCTTAACTCCCCTTAGCAGAATCAACAGATAGGCAGAAGTGGCAAAAAAAGTACTGAGTAGGCAACCCTTAATTCCATGCAGAAATATGTCAACTGGAAGACTGCTGAAAAAACAAAACCAAAAATCCCACCACTCCTTTGCAGTCGTTTTTTCACTTTATATATAAAGCATTTCGGAAATTTTTCAAGTCTGTTTTGAAAAACTGTTGCAGTCCTGCTAACCTGGTATCCGGCAAACCAGCGAGCACAGTCAGAAGCATAACAGAACCCCTGTCACCCAGACTGCAGCTCCCTGGGGCTGGGGTGGCCTCAGGCAGGACTTTCACACATCACTATCACATAAAAATAAAGAAGTAGTGCCTGAGAAGCATGTGAGGGGAGCTGAGGTCATGAAAGTACAGAGGCGTCTGCTTGTGGACTCCAGCGTCCTGCTTCTACCTGGAGCATCAGTGCCAAGGTATGTCTGTGCTTGGAAAGATTTACATTTCTTGAAACGACAGTTTTAAATTAAAAAAAAACCCTCTTGATCACAATTCCGTCTGCAGGAAGGAAGTGCTTTCGTGCCTACCGGTAACGAGCCTCAAGTCCTAAATTTCAGGAGTTTCACTCTGAAAAACAAACTCTTGTGGGGATCTTACCCCAGGGTGAGCGGGGTTTTTGTTCTTCTGTGACCTTTCCCCAAATGCAGCCTGGAATTGAACGCTGAAGTCTGACTTTTTGTATATGCTTCTTGTCTATATGAAGAAAAATGAAAACTCTGAAAACCCTGATGGCAACCAGTGCACAAACCCCGTGGCTGTACGTTTCCATAGAGATGCCTAACTAGCCCCATGGCTACAAATCTACATTTCATTGGTAATAAACTATGAGGATCCAAAACACGAGCTACCTCTTTCACTGCAAATAGCAAATAGCTCTATAGGAAAAAACAGTATACACCCCCCCCACCCCATCCCCCCCCAAAAACCCAAACCAACAAAAAACCCACACAAAAACCCAAGTAGCCTGTTTGCCTCTAAAAGCAGTTTAATTAATGC